>NC_052309.1:62019791-62177291 GCF_016432855.1 Salvelinus namaycush | reverse complement strand
CGTCAGGGGCTAATCAAACTGTTGCGGACGGGCTAATGCAGGAGGGTTGGGATTGGGCTCACTGGTGACGAGGTACCAGTGAGGTACCGCATGTCCCCTCTAGTATGAAGTCCGCCCGTGGCAGGGCGATCTGGCTCGCATACGCTAGTGCAGGAAGGGAGGCGTCTCACCGATGGGGCGCCTATAACCCCTACCTGCAACGACACTATAAACAGGGTCACTAGTGTGTAAATACAAGAGCTACTTCGGTACAGGTCTTTAGTGAAGAGGGTCGTGCACGGGAGTGTGGCTGCTGTTCGCTGACGTGTAGGAACGGCTTGTCTTATGTACTCAACGCGGTATGGGGCCTGTCGTGGGGCACGAAAGGGTGGCGGTCGCGCCTGACCCAATGACTCACTTTAGAGCGCTTGGACACGGAGCCTGTTCCCCTAGACAGGACGCCAATCAGTGAATGATGGCTTGAACGTTCCCCGGCTGCGGCCGGGAGAGGGCGGACCAGGACAATGGGGAGTGGCCGGTAAGGTGTCCTGCTGGGCCGGTCAGATCACAAACGGTTGTGATGTAACGAAAGCGAGCGCTCCCTGCATGCTTGGCCTGTCCTACAATCATTCGATTTAAATAGAACGCCAACCCGAGGAGAGTGAGCATCAAACGGGGATGGCCGGTGGACAGCGATTAGTACCACCAGGGCGCAGGTTCGCCTGAGCCGGGAATCTACACGTTATGGTGGGAACTCCCTCCTCGTTCCGAGAGGGACATGAAGTGGAATGGTTGGGGATTGGTCAACCACTGCCACTGGCCAGGCCTCAGGCTTGCCTGAGAGCGGGACCTCACGCATGTAGGCGTGCTTGTCTCCCCTACGCTCGGAGACTCGAATCGGAGATTCCCATAGGCCCCGTATGCACTGTGCTACGGACCCTATAGACAGCCCGGGTTCCCACCGGGCGAACGTAATTTGAAGAAATTCAGTGCGGGAGCTCACCGAAGCATCGCACTCAAATCGCCTATGTGGGCGACTGTGGCCACCTCACGAGAGTGGGGACTATCGAACACTGCCTAGGTTTAAAAGGTGGAGAACCTATGGCTTGTCACAGGGGGCCGAGTTGGTGACAAGCACATGATTGAACGGGTAAGACCCTTTTTCAACTTATCTTGTCAAGCCCTGGTTGATGGTTTTGGTAGTGGCTGCGACGGGCTTACGGGTGGTCTTATTCCTGTGAGTAATGCGTAGCACCTGAATGTCGATCGGGCCTAATCAGTCCCTTGGCGAGGTTAGTGCCTGGGGCTACTGATGGGCAGTATGTAACACCCAGAACGGGACTCTATCGACCGCTGGCGTGACTCAACTGGGTGTCCGTTTGAGGATATCCGACCGCAGAGCACCTGGTAACCCAAAAATAATACCAGGTGCACAGAAGGGAGGATGAGTACAGACATTTTTTAAAAGCTTCATAAATCACTCATAAATCACCCAACTGACTTGGGTCCGTAGTATGGTTGTTCCATATAGGGTATTGAGGTATGTAGCCTATCTAAAATCATTTAAAACCATTATAAAAATATGCACCTGGTAACCCAAAAATAATACCAGGTGCACGGCAGTGGCACTCTGTCACTTTTTCGACCAATTCCCGAAATCTTGAAATAATGATAAAACATAATTCCCGATGGGCTAGATGCCCCAAATTTTGGCTCATACCCTCTCTCGTGATGGTCAACAGTTATCCACTGTAAAAAAAAAATCGGAACCATAGGAATCTATTGTACTGGCAATTGATTTTTTTCCCCAAAACATTAAAACACGATTTTCTATTAAAATGTTTTATAGAAAAACGGTTATAATTAGATGAAAATGTTTGTCTATTTGTACCCTTTCGTGCAAAAAAAACCTCAACCAGATTGGAGTTGTATTTTTTGGGTTATTAACGTTAACGGTTTTAGTGTCCACAAACTTTTGGCAAAAAATCGGAGCACATTGAAATCTATCGATTGACACGCCTTTTTTCGATAATTCGGCCTGTCCGGCGATGACACACTCCCTGGTGGGTGGACCAGACAGGTACCGGCGCGATTTGAGAAACCTGGCTTTTGACAACAGGACTTCCATGTCCTAGAGAATCGGCGGTGGTGGCAAACTGCTCAGTCCGATTATGAAACGTGAAACGGACACGTTTGAGGGATGTGAGCCCCTCGGAACCATGGTCCCTTGGACCTTTTACCTCCGGCGACCGATTTAGGGTGATTTCCAACCCTTCGGCGCCCGATTTAGGGTGTTATTCCAACCCTTCGGCGCCCGATTTAGGGTGTTATTCCAAACCTTCGGCGCCCGATTTGTCCTAACTTTTGTTCCAAATGTCCCAGCTTGGTGGTGGGCGGATATTAAGTTCTGTCCTGTACAGGTGCTTTATCCCAGCTATCACCTTGTGGGTTTGGTTCACGTTGGGTCTCCATGGTTCTCCTCTGTTGTCCAGCTAGTTAATGTTCTTCAGACCGATTTGCATTCGATATCCACCTGGGAGGGCACCTGGCGGCCGGCATACGTGCTGGTGTTCAGCCGGTGTGTTCCTCCCGCCCCATGTGGATTTGCCTCTATCGGGGGAGCCCCTTTCGTATACGGTTCACCCCGTATTTCGATATGCTTCAGCCGCGCACCGTCCGAGCGAGATCCAGCCGACCCGTCTGACCTAGTGGCCCTACATTGCGGTAGGCCCAGGCCAGACGGAGGGAGGCAAGGGGCTCAGGCACTTTCAGCCATAGCGGTGCCCGGATAAAGGCCTGGGCCAGGGCCGGACCCAGGGGGGTAAGGGACCTAGGCACACCCAGGGACAGTGAGGGTCGGACGGGCACGAGACCAGGGCCAGACCCATGGAGGAAATGGTCAGAGGTCATGTCTCTAGTATCACGGTGGTACCTGTCTGGTCCACACACCAGGGACCGTGTAACCAGGCCAAAATCAGGGAGGCAAGAGACCTAGGGGCACGCAAGGCAACGGCGGGGCCCAAACAAAACGGTACCGGGAAATTATGGGAAAATATTTGAGTCAGAACTTTTGAAACACATATATTTTTAATTTGCATAAAGATAAAAACTTTTAGCGACATAAAATTTTAAAACTTAATTTTTAAATAAACTTTATATTTCTTAAAAATTATTATTTTTTTTTATTTTTTTTATTTTTTATTTTTTATTTTTTATTTTTACTCATACAATTTATATTTTTTATATTTCGTAATTTTCATAAAAACTATTTTTTTCAATAATGTATATCTGTTCAATTTTTTCAAGAATTGGTATTCTCTAAATTTGAATTTTCTCACAAAATTCATTTTTGATAAGATTTAATTTGTATATCTTTAGATTTTTTGGTTTAAGTTTTGGTTAATTTTTAGAGTTAGAAGTTAACTTAATTTCTTGTAACCCTGCTGGGCTAACACGTCAGTATGAGAGGAACAGTCGACCCGAAACCGGTAAAGGTGCATATAGCGGGTTGACCCTAGAGGCCTGAGGCCTGAGGCCTGAGGACCATGGCCCCAGCCCAGTCTAGCCTAGACTCGTAAAGTTCTAAAGTTCTATTATTATATTTATACATATAGGCATAGCCGCTGCTGGGCAAGTACCGCGGACGGACACAGTAGAGTGACAAGAGCAATCTTAACCCTTCACAAGGCTAGACAAAAGGTAGAAAGGCATAGTAGTGGAACGGAGCGACAGAGAGGTATCGGGCCGGTGGTTGCAGGGTAGTGCGGGGAGGCGAGGGGGGGCTCTCCAGTAGAGCCCCCTCAGCACCCCCTGCACGACACCTGGTGTGCGTGGTCCAAGACGTCTATGGCGGGTAATGTGAGGGGGTAAGGGAGGGGCCTGTAACGGTGCCCCTTCAGACCCCCCTGGCAGGAAACTGGCCGGTGACTGATCGGGCTGTCTCTGGCAGGTTAGTGCGGAGAGGTAAGGGAGAGGCCCTCCAGTAGGGCCCCACCAACCCCTAACCGTACGACGCCTGGCAAGAGGGGATCTCGAGCTGTGGCATGATAGTGATGTGACCAGAACGCGAGGGTTGGTTGGGGTGCGACCGACCAAGAGGAAACTCTATGGCGGAGACGACCCAGCGGCCCATCGTGCCTATGGTAGCCTGAGCGGTGTAATGCAGGCAGCCGCCGTCCGGATAGTGCGAGGAGGTAAGGAGGAGGCACTCTAGGAGGGCCCCTCAAACCCTCCTATCACGACGCCGGGCGGGGGTGAGAGATCCAACTCTGACAGGACGGCATGGTGAGGTAAGGGGGGGGCCCTCTAGTAGGGCCCCCCCAACCCCTTCTCCATGATGCATGTTGGGATGAGGGACCTAGCCCTAGACACAGGGTATTGGGGGGTGAATGGAGGGCCCTCTAGCGGGGCCATGCCGGCCTCCCACCCATGTCACCTGCTGGGGGTAGCTGTCCAAGTACACACGGCCCAAGGATACATAATAAATACAAGGAATATACAGCAGACTAGGATACAACTTACAATACTAAACACTGCCATATGGCACGTAGGGGCGTACGAACCCTGCTCCAGGGCTAGGGAGGCGGGGAAAGGGGAACTACCTCCCCAACCCAGCCTGCAACCCCAGGAAACGGGAGGCCCACAGACATGTTAGTCATTAGACGAACCCTAGCTATTAGGATAGCGACTAAGAGTAGAAGCTGAAAGGGAGCAACAACTAACCTACACGCAAAGGGAAGTTGGAGAGAGAGAAGGAGGTACAACGACATCAGAGCCATTAGATCGAGTCCTAGCTACTCGACAACCAGGAAATGGCGTCGATGCGTTTCTCCTCCCAGAGTGACCAGACTGGGCTACCAAAACTGGCACCTACGGTGGGCGTTTCCGGACACCGTCAGGTCGAGCGAGCAGGATCTTCCATGGCCCTACACTCCGGGGGCCCTGGGGGCAAAAGCTACGGGGAAGGAGATACACCGGGGCTGACCAATGGGAATCAGTACCTGGCCTCAGGCGTGCCTGAGTGCGGGTCAGCGCATGCGAGTGCGTTTGGCGCACCCAATGTTCAGAGCCACGGGGCGGTGGCGGGTCAGGGACCCAGCGGGGAAGGGACACCGGATTTCAGGTATGCGAACTTGGCAGGCTAAGAAGAGTTGATTAGAGAGGGGCCTGGTAACAGGGCCCCTCAGCCCCGATTCTTACGACACCTGGCAGGTGTGGTTGTTGTCGTGGGCCGGTCAAACTGTCTCAAAAAAGGTTGGAAAAGGGAGGGTAGGGTAAGGGTCTACATGCTAGCACATGTGGGAACCGCCGTGCCTTATCCTACAGTACGCCTGGGACAGGGCGATCAGGGTCTACGGTAGTTGTGGGCTGCGCTTGGTCCGAACTACGGGGCCGTGGTTATCGCAGAGAGTGGGCGGAGAATCGACTCGGCGGGAGGCGCTGACTACTCAGGAGGGTATGGTAAGGGTCTATATGTTGACGCATATGGGAACCGCCGTGCCTTATCCGGTGTGGGCCAGGGTCGGCTTGGTGGGATTGTTGAGGACGAGCATTTGCTCCACCTCCTTCCCCCGTGCGCCCATCCTTTCCATTCCCGTCTCGGCGAGAGGCGCTGACTACTCAGGAGGGTATGGTAAGGGTCTATATGTTGACGCATGTAGGAACCGCCATGCCTTATCCTGTGTTGGCCATCCGGGGCAGGGCGATCGGTCGCAGCGGGAGGCCGGGCTGCGCGTGAACTGCGGAGAAGGGCCCAGCTGTACTCCCTGGATATACTTAGGGACTTCTACCGAACAGAGGGAGAGGTGGAAGACTCGGATGAAGAGAGCGGAGATAGCCAGGAATAGCACCTAACCCTCACTCAACGCGGGTGTCATCGGTCCAAGCCCGCTTCCCCGCATTGCCTGGGATGCGCCCGACTGGCTCCATCCCCATGTTCCCATTAGCCACGGCCACATGACGCACCTGTGGGCAGGTGAGTCGGCCGCTACCGAAGGGGACTGGGGGGAAGCCGGTAAACCGGGAGGTCCCAAAATGGTCTCACATCCTATAAGCGCACTGAATATCGCCCAGTATCCTAGCGCGGCGCCAGGTATCCAGTCAACCGCTCGGCGCCCCGGCGCGGACGGGGATTTAAAGACTCCTCAGCCCAACCGGCGCTTCGGCGACGGCGGCGGAGGAGCGCCTGGTGACATCCATACTTTAAAAACTTGTCTGCGAACGATGGCCTATCGCTCTGACGAAGGGCTGGCGGAGAAAGGAGGACTTCCTCCCCGACTCGGGCCAGCCAACTGCCTCCGGTCGAAATAGAGCGACCCGTCTCTAGCATGCTAGTGCAGGGAGGTAAGGGAGGCAGCCTTCTCGTAAGGCTCCTTCATCCCCTACCTGTAGTCCACCTGCTCCAGGTGTTGACAGCAATGCAAATACAAACAAGAGCTACCCCGTACCATTCCGAGGCGAGGAGAGTATTGCAGATGGTGGCGGCTACTCATCGCTGAAACGCGAGGGGCGGTAGTCGGTCCCTAATATGTACTAAATATTGGGGGCTTTCGGCCAAGCATGAAAGTGCGGCGGCGGTTGCACCAGACTTAACGATTTGCAGCGGATTCTGGAAGGTTAGCTCTTGGCCACGAAGCCTGTTCTTCCCAGGCAGGCGGCCAATCGGAGAACGATGGCCCGAACGCTACTCCGGCCCTGGCCGGGAGGGGGCGGCCCAAGTCAGTGGGAACGGCTGATTCAGTGTTTTGCCGCAATCAGTCCGATCACAGGTGGTCTGTGATGAAACAAAAGCGTGCGTTCCCTGCATACTTGGACAGTCCTAAACCGAGGGGTTTGAATAGAACGCAACCCGTCAAGAGTGAACATTAAACGGGGATGGCCGGTGTCCAGCGGTTGGAAATTACCAGGACTCAGGCTCGCCTGAATCGGGACTTTACACATCGCGGTGGGAGCTCTCTCCGCGCTCCAAAAGAGCATGAAGCGGAATGGCAGGTGACCGACCATCAGCTGCCACTACCAGGCCTCAGGCTTGCCTGAGTGCGGGACCTCACACATTGTAGGTGTGCTTGTCCCCCCTACGTTCGGAGACTCGAGGCGGAGACTCCCATAAGCCCCGCGGCAATGCGCCGCGGACCCTATAGAACGCCCAGGTTCCCACTGGGCACGGACAAGTGAAGAAATTCAATGAAGCGGGCCTACCGAAGTATTCGCACTCAAATCGCCTGTGTGGGCGACTGTGGCCACCCCACGCGAGTGGGGAACATCGATAATTACCTAGGTTCAAAAAGTGGGTCCTGGTGCTTGTCCAGGAGGGCTGATCTGGGACAAGCACATGATTGAAAGGGGAAGAACCTTTTTCATCTGATTCTTGTCTTGCCCGGCTGAATGGTGGCGCTAGATGTACAGACGGGTAAGGGGTTTAAGTCTCCTTAAGTAACGCGCAGGCACTTGATGTCGCCGGGCGTAAAAAACCCACTGTAAAGTCCCTGGGCGGGTAAAGACTCGGGGCTACTGATGCGCAGTATGTAAACCGCAGAATGAGAGTCTAGAGACACCACTCGCGTGACTCGACTGGATGTCCACTTGAGGATATCTGACCGTAGCGTGCCCCCGTGTCTTTGTTGACCCGATCAAATCGGCTGTATTTCCGATGCGGAGGATCAGGAATTCAATTCCTGATGCCAAAGCAAAGAAATTCAATGAAGCGCGGGTAAAGGGCGGGATTCACAATGACTCGATTAAGGTAGCCAAATGCCTCGTCATCTAATTAGTGACGCGCATGAATGGATGAACGAGATTCCCACTGTCCCTACCTACTATCTAGCGAAACCACAGCCAAGGGAACGGGCTTGGCAGAATCAGCGGGGAAAGAAGACCCTGTTGAGCTTGACTCTAGTCTGGCACTGTGAAGAGACATGAGAGGTGTAGAATAAGTGGGAGGCCTCGGCCGCCGGTGAAATACCACTACTCTTATCGTTTTTTCACTTACCCGGTGAGGCGGGGAGGCGAGCCCCGATGTATATCTCACTAGGTCAGGGTATTTAAGTCTCCATATATCCACTAATTCCAATATATCCATGACATTCCTGATTTCCTTAAGTGCCTGAGGGTGATAGTTTGTAGTGTGATTTCCTTTCCGGTCCATAGAGGTATTTAAGACCGTATTAAAATCTCCCACTATAATAATAGAGTCTAGTGTTGCTTGTAGAGTTGATACATTCTTATATATATTGTCAAAGAAGCTTGGATCATCATTATTCAGACCGTATAGGTTAATAAGCCATATCTGTTTATTGTCCAATAACATATTTAAAATAATCCATCTACCTTGAGGATCTGTTTGGACAAGTTGCACATTTGGATCAAAATTACTGTTAATTAAAACCATCACCCCTTTTGAATTTCTTTGCCCATGGGAGAAATATATTTCGCCCCCCCAGTTCTTTTTCCACAAAACTTCATCTAAAACTGTTGAATGGGTTTCCTGTAAACAATAGATATTATAATCCTTCTCTTTTAGCCAGGTAAATACTGATCGTCTTTTCTTATTGTCTGCTAAGCCATTACAATTGTAACTGGCTATACTTATTTCACCACTTACCATAATGAGACACACCTTTCAATTATTTTTATCAAAATATATGTTTGTAAACGTCCTATTAAAAAGTAACATAATGATTGCGTGTCTATATAGTTGTACCATGATATTTGCATTGCTACTAAGTAAACCTCCAATTGGTCCCTACTATTCCACCCACTAAAAGCCCTCATCTCGAGTTGGGTTGTCATCCCAATGCCCGGCAGACCACCCTCGACCCCCTGTATCCCATAGCCCTGGACCGACTGGGATCCATCCTTTGAAAAGAGCACACAGTGCCATTTACCGAATTGAAGTAGATCCATTGCCAAATGCATTTCCATCGCCCTCACCTCGATTTTTATTATATATTGCTGTGGATCATCCTCTATAGTCCCTAACATCTTTTACTTCTTTCTTCGCAACAGTTGTGGGATACACACATACACCCACACACATTCAGCCCTTACCCCCACACAACCATAAGCTCACTTTCTCAACAATTGCACCATCCCAGAGCCCAACTCAAGATAGGTCATGATTTACAAATGTACTTGCAGTTGCAGCTGCATGAGAAGGCCTGCAAGACCGCACAAAAAATGAGCATAAATGTAGAGATTTATTTACCATTGTCACATCCTAGATGATGGAGGTCAAATGTACACCTTTTTCCTGAAACACCCACAATACGGTCATCCGTCATGACCATGTTCCCAAGCATCTCCATGCAGTCCGACTTTGATTTCGTGCCATCAGGGCCACAATAATATACCCCCTCTCTGAATGTCCGAGTGTGACCCCCTCCCCATGGGTTACTGCAGCTAGTGTTGCCAGCACTGCCACTGCCTGGGTGGGGGCACCCCACCGGAATCCCCACCGGCTAGGTACAAGGTCATCAAGGTTCTCATTAGCAGCTTTGAGAATTTCCTTGTTTATTATGCTCTCCCTTTAGGGGGCTTTGGCTTTGCAGGACCAACCCTGCCAAGCAGGCTCAGAATCTTGAGGGGGCAGTGCTGCTCTTGGTCTCTGACCTCATTTTGGCTGCATACAGACCGCTTACAGCATGCACATAAAACAGTTAGGGACTTCTCCTTAGTATCTGGGCCATTCATGTGGGTGTCTAGGTTATAGGGCCATGGACCGTACCATTAAAAATAGGATATTAAATAATTAGATATAATATATTTTAAAAATGTAGTTCCCCATGATAGGACAATAAATAAATAAGACGTATAATTCATTATAAAAGTATATCCATCATCTGAACAACATTGAAAGCCCTCTCATACCTGTCTCACAGCAATACATTGGCTCTGGGATATGCAACCATTTCATTACTCACTCACTCAACTTTCCAAACATAACAAATAAAATAAACACACACCACACCATCCACACATACTGTGCCTTCTGTTTACTTAGTTTTTATCTTCACTATGTAGAAATAGTGCTTGTGTGTTCAATTAGTTATATGTGAAGATTTATAGAAAACCATATTTTTTTTATTGTATTGTTACAATCAATAACCGGGCTTGAATTGTGTTTATTTTCCTCATCTATGAGAACTTTGTAATTTTTAAAATAACCATGGAGTAGTCTTTGTGTCTCTGAACAACTGGTTATCAATATATAGTTTATCAACGACGAGAGCTACTCGTTTCGCTTTTAATCTATTTTCTTTGAAAATTGGATACAGAACTTTGCGCCGTTCTGCAATTTCCTTCGGAAACTGATCATTCATGCCAATTTTGGTCCCAGCAAGTCTTTTACCCAGGCTTTTAACCATTATTTTATCTTTAAATGAAGCAAATTTGGCAACGATTGGGCGTTCGTACCTCTGCCCTCTCTGTCCGAAGCGGTGTACACGTTCAAGTTGGATCTTGTCGATAACTTTGCGTGGAATCTGAAGCGCTGTAAGAAGGAACTCTCTAACTACAGATTCAGGAACTTCTCCTTCTTTCTCTTGGATATTTGTAAGTACCAAATTCTCTCTCATGGATCTAGTTTGTATGTCCAGTAAGGCTTCCTTCAGAACGGTGTTCTCCTTTTTAATTTCATTCATTTCGGTTTCAATCTTATTGACTGTCCCTTTTAGCTTGTGTGTTTCCTTCTCCAATGTCGCAGCTTTTTCATCACTCATCTCTAGGCTTGCCTTCAACTCTTTTATATCTTTACTAACTAATTCAAGTATACCCAGTTTGTCATTTATTGATTTTAACAGATTGGTTTCGACCTTTACCATTCCCGGTGGTGAGAATATTAAATCATCAGTGTCTGTTGAAGAGTCACGTTTTCGTTTTTGAATCGGTTCCCCTGTCTTACTCTCCGTCATGTTTGGGTGTTGCTTGTTTTCGTAATATTTGTCGATAAATGTCTCTAGTCTTAGGATTTGTTTTGTGTTATTATCCAGATTGAAGGTTGTCACCCACCAGATTATTTAGTGCTAATATTTTAGTCTAATTTAGCAGATATTTCGAATATTATGTTTTATCTTGAGGTGCTCTACATAACTTCGTTCAGTCCGCCATTACCTTTACGTTACCTTTACGTCCGCTGTGCGTGCGCTGTAACGGCGTGCATTTAGTTTTATTTGCATTTAAGAGCAGTTGGAGGCCACGGAAGGAGAGTTGTATGGCATTGAAGCTCGTCTGGAGGTTAGTTAACACAGTGTCCAAAGAAGGGCCAGAAGTATACAGAATGGTGTCGTCTGCGTAAAGGTGGACCAGAGAATCGCCAGCAGCAAGAGCGACATCATTGATGTATACAGAGAAAAGAGTCGGCCCGAGGATTGAGCCCTGTGGCACCCCCATAGAGACTGCCAGAGGTCTGGACAACAGACCCTCCGATTTGACACACTGAATTCTGTCTGAGAAGTAGTTGGTGAACCAGGTGAGGCAGTCATTTGAGAAACCAAGGCTGTTGAGTCTGCCGATAAGAATGTGGTGGTTGACAGAGTCGAAAGCCTTGGACAGGTTGATGAATACAGCTGCACAGTATTGTCTCTTATCGATGGTGGTTATGATATCGTTTAGGAACTTGAGCATGGCTGAGGTGAACCCATGACCAGCTCGGAAACCAGATTGCATAGCGGAGAAGGTACGGTGGGATTCGAAATGGTCGGTGATCTGTTTGTTAACTTGGCTTTCGAAGACCTTAGAAAGGCAGGGTATGATAGATATAGGTCTGTAGCAGTTTGGGTCTAGAGTGTCTCCCCCTTTGAAGAGGGGCATGACTGCGGCAGCTTTCCAAACTTTGGGGATCTCAGACGATACAAAAGAGAGGTTGAACAGGCTAGTAATAGGGGTTGCAACAATTTCATTTTAGAAAGAGAGGGTCCAGATTGTCTAGCCCGGCTGATTTGTAGGGGTCCAGATTTTGCAGCTCTTTCAGAACATCAGCTATCTAGATTTGGGTGAAGGAGAAATGGGGGAGGCTTGGGCAAGTTGCTATAGGGGGCGCAGGGCTGTTGACCGGGGTAGGGGTAGCCAGGTGAAAAGCATGGCCAGCTGTAGAAAAATGCTTATTGAAATTCTCAATTATCGTGGATTTATCGGTGGTGACCGTGTTTCCTAGCCTCAGTGCAGAGGGCAGCTGGGAGGAGGTGCTCTTATTCTCCATGGACTTTCCAGTGTCCCAGAACTTTTTGGAGTTTGTGCTACAGGATGCAAATTTCTGTTTGAAAAAGCTAGCCGTTGCTTTCCTAATTGCCTGTGTATATTGGTTCCTAACTTCCCTGAAAAGTTGCATATCGCGGGGGCTATTCGATGCTAAGTAAAACACACTGTTTTGCAATAAAGGTCTACAGTAGCCTCAACAATACTCTCTGGGGTAACACAATGGTGTAGCCGGAGAACAGCTAGTTTTTTGTCCTCCTCTGGGTACATTTACAAACCTAGGAGGCTCATGGTTCTCACCACCTTCCACAGACTTCCACAGTAATTATGACAACTTCTGGAGGACGCCCTCCAACCTATCAGAGCTCTTGCAGGAGGAACTGACATGTTGTACACCCAATCAAAGGATCAGAGAATGAATCTCGTACTGAAAGCATAATCTACAGCTAGCACTGCAGTGCACAAAATGTGGTGAGTAGTTGACTCAAAGAGAGAGAAAGACAATCGTTAAACCGTTTTGAACAAATACGTGTCTTCAAAAATTAAGGAGAAGCAAGAGAGAAAGAGAGAGAGGCTGCAGTCCAAATTCAAAGTAGATAGCCCTTGGGCCTAAGTCCTCAGCCCTTGAATGACGTTTTACATTGTCACATCCAAGTGTACCTTAAATGTCCCTTGCCCAAGCGAGGGAGAGTGATGATCAGAGAGGCAACGTCCTTGGTGAAATCTTGAAATTGAGCTTTAAAAAAAATCTACCTAAATCTATTAATGTACCTAGCAAGCTAACGTTGGCAGCAGGTAGCCTAGTGTTTGGAGCTTTGGACTAGTAACCGAACGGTTGCAAGATCGAATCCCTGAGCTGACAAGGTAAAAATCTGTCGCTCAATGATGGCCTAGGAACAGTGGGTTAACTGCCTTGTTCAGGGCAAGGCAGTTAATCCACTGTTCCTAGGCCATCATTGAAAATAAGAATTTGCTCTTAACTGACTTGCCTAGTTAAACAAAGGTTACATAAAAAAACATAGCTAGCTAGCACTCCCGTCAGGTAGCTAGCCAGCTACAGTCGGCTAGATAGTTTTATAGTTTGGTTATGCCAATACGTTTCAGAATTACCCAAAGTATGTTTATGAAGCTGTCTACGTTTTATAGGGTCCTTACTACTAGATGAAGCCAATTTGCCAACACTAAAATCAATGTCATCTATATTTTTGACACTTCGCAGCCACCGGAGTATGACACGTGACTACAGTTTGCATTGAATTGTGGGTCATATCAACCCCGCAAGTGATCAAAGTTCTTCACTCGCTCCCTTGAGCTAAATCGAGGGTCGAGTGGGGCAACGTTAGCAAATTGGACCTCCACTTAAGATGGTAATTAAACTACATCCGGGTTTCGACAGGGATTCCCCCAAGGGAAAGTGGCTAGCGCGAGGACTGAGGGGGGAAAATAACATGTTTGGACTGCAGCTAGAGAGAGCTAGCTATATTTCATATTTTTTTCACTTTCACTTAAAAATACACTATGCAGAAATCGCTCCGCCATTTCCTGGTTGCTAAAATTCTAATAGTTTGCTTAATTTCAGTTTATGTGACAAATAAAGCAAGTATTGTGTAGAGAATCAATGTACCTTCTAAACCGCTGTGAAATATAATTTCCATAACCAAAAATATTGTATTTTCAGCTGTTTGAAGCTGGTGTACAAATCAAAAGTAAAAGACTCAAAAACAAAACATGAGAACGTGAAGCATAGAAATAGCGCACCTAGAATAGATCTACCGCTTCTTACAGTTGCTTTCAATGATAATGACAGATCTATAACAAACATTTCTATGTGAAAGTTACATGCGGATTACATGCGAAGCGAATGCAGCTAGCTAATTTAGCCTACTCAAACACCCAGCTCAAACAGAGAGGGATGCTATGTTAGCTAGCTGGCTATGGCTCTTCCAAGTCAAGGTAAGGTTTTATTAATTTATTGTCACCAGGGCCCGCCAGTGTAACTGTTAAAGTGCTTGCTGTACAGTGTACTGCACGATCATAGCGAGTTTACTAATGCGTTAGTTGTAGTAGCTACAATATATATACAAAGTATGTGTACACCCCTTCAAATTTGTGTATTCGGCTATTACAGGTGACAGGTGCAATCTCCATAGACAAACATTGGCAGTAGAATGGCCTTACCTGAAGAGCTCAGTGACTTTCTACATGGCACCGTCATAGGATGCCACCTTTCCAACAAGTCAGTTAGTCAAATTTCTGCTCTGCTAGAGTTGCCCCGGTCAACTGTAAGTGCTGTTATTGTGAAGTGGAAACGTCTAGGAGCAACAACGTCTCAGCCACGAAGTGATAGTCCACAGAAGCTCACAGAAAAGGACCACCGAGGGCTGAAGTGCGTAGCGAGTAAATATCGCCTGGCCTCGGTTGCAACACTCACTACAGAGTACCAAACTGCCTCTGGAAGCAACGTCAGCACAAGAACTGTTCATCAGGAACTTCATAAAATGGGTTTTCATGGCCGAGCAGCGACACACAAGCCTAAGATCACAATGCGCAATGCCAAGCGTTAGCTGGAGTGGTGTAAAGCTCGCCGCCATTGGACTCTGGAGCAGAGGAAACACATTCTCTGGAGGGATGAATCACGCTTCACCATCTGGCAGTCCGAGGGACGAATCTGGGTTTGGTGGATGCCAGGAGAACGCTACATACCCAAATGCATAGTGCCAACTGTAAAGTTTGGTGGAAGGGGAATAAAGGTCTGGGGCTGTTTTTCATGGTTCGGGCTAGGTCCCTTAGTTCCAGTGAAGGGAAATCTTAATGCTAAAAAATACATTTGCATTCTAGATGATTCTGTGCCTTCAACTTTGTGGCAACAGTTTGGGGAAGGCCCTTTCCTGTTTCAGCATGATAGCATGACTAATGCTCTTGTGGCTGAATGGATGCAAGTCCCCACAGCGATGTTCCAACATCTAGTGGAAAGCCTTCCCAGAAGACTGGAGGCTGTTATAGCAACAAAGGGGGGCTGTTATAGCAACAAAGGGGGGACTAACTCCATATTAATGCCCATGATTTTGGAATGAGATGTTCGATGTGCAGGTGTCCACATACTTTTGGTCATGTAGTGTATGTTGACTATGACGTTATCTAATATGGTCTTAACGATGTAGGCTGTGTGTAGCAGTGGGCGGTTATGGTATAACATTTTGTCTTGGAAAGCTTTTTTCGCCTGGTCACAGAATAGTGTGTAGATGCGAGAAGGAATTATACAATGAGCAAAGCGATCATGCTGTTTGTATGTGGCTGCTATGTAAGTGAACTGTATTTGGTGATGATCAGGGGTGTATTCATTCCGCTGATTCTGTTGAAAAAAAATTCTTAAACGAAAGCAAATGGAACGAAACGGGGATAAACATACCTGAATTTGTCCTGAACTGAACTGTTGGACTAATGACTACACCCTACATCAGCTAGATGCAGGCAACAGCGTGCAAGGCAGTATTGAATGTGTCACTGTCCGTTGATTACTTTTTTCTCGACCGATGTTGTAAATGTTCATTCGTAGGCTAGGTGGTAGCAACCTCATGATGGATATAGGGAACATTTGAGTATCATGTAGTAGCCTAAACCTATCGATGTTCCAATGAGCTGGGTGAATGGAATATAAATGACAATCATCCAAAATGCTGTAATAGAAGTAAGGCCATGCTCATAAATGTTTTTAATAATCCCCCCTAATCTTAAACAGCACTGACCGCCACTGCAGTGTAGGTATGTGTAGGCCTATATAATGGCGTCCTCTGTGGCACTACCTGGTGGCTCCCGCCTGTCAGGGGTGAGATTGACCTAGATGAATTGATCCTGTCGAAAATAGAACAAAAGACTTTGAACAAGCCGTTGCATAAGCATCTGTGGCGCCATGCACCCCCTACACCTTCTTAACTTTTTATTTTCTTGTTCTTATTTACGACAAAGTATGGGGACATACTGTACACAGACAAGCCCCCAAGCCCCCACCCCAGACATCACCGACTCTACCTCAACCCAAGCCGACCTCTCTCTCTTTCTCTCTCTCTCTCCCTTCTGTCTTTCTCTCTCTGTCTCTGTCTATTTCCCTTTATCTCTCCCCCCTCTCTCTGTGAACAATAGAACTGTGGTGGTGACAGAGGAATGTGGGACAGAGGAATGTGAGTGTTTTGGGGGCAGTTTCAGCATCTGAACCAGTCTGGAATGTTTGGAAAAAATGAATCACCTTTTTACCTTCACGCCACGGTCAAGGCCGTTATCACAATAGTAAAAAAAAAAGCTACATGAGCATGTTTGGGGGCAGTTTGACCGACATGCACACAAACAACACACACACACACACGTCTCTGAACTGAACCTCAGAAGACAGGATGCTGTACCTTGTGAACAGGAAGTAGTACCTTGTGATGGGTTGAAAACACAGGAAGTTCTTATCATCATGCCTGAAATTCTTGCATTGTGTTTTCTGTGCAGACAGAGACACGCACAAGTACACACACACACAACACAAATGACGAATGACACCCACACTAAGGGCCACTGAGATATTAACCATGAATATATGCTACTGTAATTCTCACATACTGACACCAGCTCAGAAAGTGGTTAGTTGGATGAGCAGATACACATGGTCATACATTTGATGATAAGTCATTCAGTACTGCAGACACAGGAATATTCCCCACGAGCCAGGCTTTAGCTGCCAACAGACAGCCAGCCAAATTACAACGTTCAAATAACTGGAGACCTAGCACCTATAAGCAGAAACATACAGGGACTGGAGAGAAACTAGGTTTTTCACAAAATTAAAATAAAACATTTAAAATATGAACACAAATGTTTTTCATAACTTCTCACAAAATCGAACGAGTGACACTGCACAATTTCAATTCAACTACTTCAGTAAAAGTAATTCTCTATAACCAGGTTTACATCCAACCATTTAATGCGGATTAATTACCTGACGGATGGCAAAACCGGATAGCAACTATTAACAACTATTGATTTAGAACCACAGAGAGTTAACGCAAGTCGCAAAGAAAACAGGAGCTGGCTCCACCATTCCAGCACCATTTCAACTTCAACATTTCAACATTATCAAATCCCCTCTGCATAGTTTAATACAGTGACAACTAAAATATACCAAAAACTATTTAGTCCAATCAACATAAACTAAATATGATGTGGCTGTCCATGGTTCTGATTTATGTGTGCATGTGTGTGCATGCATATTCATGCAAGTAGAAAAACATGTTGACTCACCCTACTTGTAGAGAAACGCCAATGCCATAGTCCTCTCTTTCATGTTGACGCATTAACATCTGCTAACCATGTGTATGTGACCAATAAAGTTTGATTTGATTTGAAACGGTCTATCACTGTCACACAGTACACACTTTTATTTTTTGATGTCCTAGGCTACCTGGCTAAAATGCTATCTCGCTAGCCTAACTTCATGGGCAACGTTAGCTAGTTAACATGAATCAATCAATCAATCAAATGTATTTATATAGCCCTTCTTACATCAGCTGATATATCAAAGTGCTGTACAGAACCCCAGCCTAAAACCCCAAACAGCAAGCAATGCAGGTGTAGAAGCACGGTAAAAATACGATTTGTGGTTAAATTCATTCGGTACATGAATTTAACCACAAATCGTATTTTTACGTGAACTACTTTCATCTGCAATAAGTCTGTTTGATGGAAACATCTCTGGTGGGAAAATGAGCATATTATTTTATCCAGATTTGAGAATATTTGCATAAAAATCTGTCGCAAATTGGACGGAAACCTAGCTTATATGTGCGGCCGAAATGGCACCCTATTCCCTACAGTGCCCAATTTTGATGTTCTGGAAACCACTGGATGTAGCCCTCATGTCTGCTCCACTTTTTCAGTTTTTCTGGAATGATTCCAAGAAAACCAAAAAAGTACAGCGCTGCTGAGGCCCTTTGCTCCTTTAGGAGCTATAAAGAATAAGTCAAGTCATGTGCTAACTTTATTGGTTAGCCCTCGAATCCAGCCATGATATAAGGTTTCATGAGTAGGATCAAGATCCATAGGTCAAAAAGTTCCCAGAGAGCAAGGTTCTGGAGAGACTGCATAAATCTGAGAAAGCAAGGTGACGAGAGCGGGAGCAAAAGTGAGATACTCTTACTCTAGCGTAAAGGTGGGTCAAGAACATCATAAAACAGAAGTACGTGTTGAAAAAGAAAGGAAAAAGAGGGAATAGAGGAAAGAGGTGGTGGGGTGTTGAGGGGTCCACCGGGTGCTGAGTGCCCTGACTAGAGGGATTATAAATCTCAGATGGGGTGTATGAACAGCTGTTTCTCTCCCACTCCAGATGTCTGTCAGAGAGGGGGTGCCACAGAGACAACATATATGTGCACAAGAAAGAGGCTTGAATTATCCAAGCATATATTGTACTTCATGTATATTTTCTATAATATGTGTCTGTAGCAGTGGAGGCTGCTGAGGAGAGGACAGTCATAATAATAATGGCTGGAATGGAGTGAATGGATGATAACTATGTGTTTGATACCATTCCATTCACTGCATTCCGGCCATTATTATGATCCGTCCTCCCCTCAGCAGCCTCCACTGGTCTGTAGCTTATATGTAGGCCTATACAGTGCATTACGAAAGCATTCAGACCCCTTGACTTTCTCCACATTTTGTTACGTTACAGCCTTATTCTAAAATTGATTAAATTGTTTTTTTACCCCTCATTAATCTACACACAATACCCCATAATGACAAAGCAAAAATGTACATAAGTATTCAGACCATTTACTCAGTACTTTGTTGAAGCACCTTTGGCAGTGATTACAGCCTCGAGTCTTCTTTGGTATGATGCTACAAGCTTGCCATACCTGTATTTGGGGAGTTTCTCCCATTTGTCTCTGCAGATCCTCTCAAGCTCTGTCAGGTTGGATGGGGAGCATCGTTGACAACTATTTTCAGGTCTCTCCAGAGACGTTCGATCGGGTTCAAGTCCGGGCTCTGGCTGGGCCACTCAAGGACATTCAGAGACTTGTTCCGAAGCCACTCCTGCATTGTCTTGGCTCTGTGCTTAGGATTGTTGTCCTGTTGGAAGGTGGACCTTTGCCCCAGTATGAGGTCCTGAGCGCTCTGAATTTACCACAGATGGACACCATCAAGTTGTAGAGAAACATCTCAAGGGTGATCAATGGAAGCAGGATGCACCTGAGCTCAATTTGAAGTCGCATAGCAAAGGGTCTGAATACTTATGTAAATAAGATATTTCTGTTTTAGGTTTTTATAAATTAGCAAACATTTCTATAAAACAGTTTTCACTTTGTCATTATGGGGTATTGTGTGTAGATTGATGAGGATTTTATTTATTTAATCAATTTTAGATAAGGCTGTAACGTAACAAAATGTGGAAAAAGTCAAGGGGTCTGGATACTTTCCGAATGTACTGTATGTGACATATAGGTATTATCCAAAGCCATAGTCATTTTATTCTTAAATAATACTAAAAGTATACATTAACCTCTGACTATAGGAACATACTCTAAGTGTATGATCGCCTAGAAATAGGCCTACAGCACAAAATTCATTAAATAAGGAAAAAGTTGGTATACCTTTTCATATATCAAACTGCTTATCATACCTCATGTAAAGCATAATATGAAATTAATATTAGATTAAATATTTCATAAATAAATAGAACAGACAAATAGTTAACTTTGTGGTAAGGGCACCAGATGATCCAACTGGGCATATATAGTGTGCCAAAGATGAACATTTTGTCACGCCCTGACCTTAGAGAGCCTTTTTATTTCTCTTTTTGGTTAGGTCGGGGTGTGATTTGGGTGGGCAATCTATGTGTTCTATTTCTTTGTTGGCCGTGTAGGGTTCCCAATCAGAGGCAGCTGTCTATCATTGTCTCTGATTGGGGATCATACTTAGGCAGCCTGTTTTCCACCTTAGTTTGTGGGATCTTGTTTTTGTACAGTTACTGTGTAGCCTGCAGAACGTTACGTTTGTTTATCTTTTGTTGTTTTTTTGGTGTTCATCTAAATAAAGAAAGATGTACGCTTACCACGCTGCACCTTGGTCCAATCCATCTTTCAACGAGCGTAACACATTTACTCTGTGCTGGCGAAGCGTTCATAATGTAGGGAAGACTGGGGATGGTTGTAACACTTTTAGCATTTTTGTCATTTTCTCAGAGATTTTTGGAGCTGCTACATTCCAATTGTGGTAGGAACGGCTTCCATCTATCTGTCTGCTACAAATGGGTATAGGTATTTTCTCTCTAAATCAAACAGACAAGTGGTGACTTTGTCTCAAATACAAGGAGTAAAATGTTACAATTTACAATCACCTCCCAGGTCCGTTGTAACAGGGCTTGGGGTGAAATGAAACAGTTTTTAGCATAAATCATGCATAAATCATGAAATGCAACGAAATATTGAAAGCCTAATTGAGAACATGGGAACTACATTGCCATGTTTAACATTTTGTGCAGCAGAAATAATAAAATAATAATAAAAATCATAAAATATTATTTTAATGTTCCATTAACTGGCCCTTCTCAACCACTACAACAACATCTGACAACTAAACAACAACATCTGGACTAAACAACTGACTTGTGGTGTTCTTAATGAGTTCCACAAGTGACCACGTGTGATTTTGTGTTATCACATGTCATTTTATGTGAAGTTAATGTGATAATATGTGACATCATGTGAAGCAACATGTGATAACATGAAACTACACATGTGACAACGTGAGCACATTTTAACAAAGCTGAGATTTACTTTGAAGTCCAAAGTGCAGGAATACAGGTGTGGTGGTGTAGCTGAAATATCATAATGCCGTGAACCAAGAGGTTGTGAGTTCAAATCCCACACATTGAATAATACTTATTGTATAAATAAACATACACCATGTAGTCAAATATGTAAGATGAAAACACTGTATGTTAAAAGCACATTTTTTGTTGTCCAAAAATATGTTTTCACATGTGAAATGTCACGTGAAGTGTTCTAAAAACACAATCGTTCAAATGCGAAATGTCATGTGAAATGTTCCAAAAACACGTTTTCAAATGTGAAATGTCATGTGAAATGTTCCAAAAACACGTTTTCAAATGTGAAATGTCACATGTGAGAAGTGTTCTCAAAAAACACATGAAACACATGTATTTTTGCGTGTATGTCATTCAAACTTCCCTACATAGTGAATAGGGAGGCATTTGGACTGAAACTTCCCTACATTGTGAATAGGGAGGCATTCGGGACTCAAACTTCCCTATGGAATAAATCTTCTCAGGGATAGCCCCCTTTTTTTCAATTTTCGCCTAAATGACCTACCCAAATCTAACTGCCTGTAGCTCAGGCCCTGAAGCAAGGATATGCATATTCTTGGTATCATTTGAAAGGAAACACTTGGAAGTTTGTGGAAATGTGAATTGAATGTAGGAGAATTTTACACAATAGATCTGGTAGACGAAAATACAAAGAAAAAATCAACCAGCTTTTTTTTACCACCATCTTTGAAATACAAGAGAAAGGTCCCAGTTCTGGCAATCACTCTGGTTGTAATTCTGATGGTGTCCACAAGATTGCAGCAGTGTATGTGAAAAGTTTCAGACGGATAACTTGAAGTAATGAGCGTTCTACATGACATTTAGTTTGAAGTCACCCAGGTACATTTGGGCAAATCGGGTACATTTGCATTCATATTACATTTTTCTGCAAGAATATCGTCAAATCTGTATATTTGGACTTTGATTTAGCTTTTCCAGTATGAGCAGTCATGTTATAAGTTCAACATTTGCAAAACAACCAGTTTTCATAACTTCATAACACCAAACTTCCCTACATAGTGAATAGGGAGACATTTGCGACTCAAACCTCCCTACATAGTGAATAGGGAGGCATTTGGGACTCAAACCTCTTCTGATGTGTAACAAGGGGGATTTACATGTATCTCTTCCTGGGGTCGATAGTACGCCACATTTTTCATATACGCGAGGGGAGGTCCTCGGGACTAATCTAAAACATACAGGATCTCGAACATCAGGGAGTGGAGCATGGGAATAATAGGTATAGCGAACAATATAAGAGGTATAGCGAACAACATTCATTTATTTTACAGCAAACAAAACAATATTTTCATCTTCATCTCCAGGCATACATGTTCCTTGGAAGCTCTAGCTCATGCTCATTCCCTATCACAGGACATAAACAAACTTTAGTTGACATACAAATCCACAATTACATTCGATATATGCCTGAGCTATGGCATAACACAGATCAGATCAATTACTCATGGTCACAGAACATGTAGCACAATATTCTCAGGAGGGCATGCCATAGGTGAAGGAGAGCGGGTCAAATTGGCATACGGGTACTCTTGCCATAAACAAAAGATCCCCGGATATGCTTCAGAATTTGGACTAACCCAGTGTCGCCACTCCCATCCTCCCTGCGCATGCCAACCTTACCATGGTAATGCCAATCTGTAGAACAACAAGAACAGCCAGGTTAAATACTGAAGGCCACACCCTTAATTACAATCAACAATCTCACACACTTGGCACTGACAGAGGCACGAGGCTACATTCACCAACTTAACAGTTCCACCCTGTTACATCTTTCCCCTCTATTTTTGAAATGTGTTCTCACATTTAACCAAGAAAGCAAAAAGCTTGCCACACAGACCCTTAAAACACGTGGGCCCCTCAGGGGTGCGTGCTTAGTCCCCTCTTGTACTCCCTGTTCACCTACGACTGCCTGGCCGCCCACAACTCCAACACCATCATTAAGGTTGCTGAGACCACCTACAGAGAGGAGGTCACACACCTACACATTCGTGAAGAAGGTACGACAATGCCTCTTCCCCCTCAGGAGGCTGGTAATATTTAGCATGGGCCCTCAGATCCTCAAAAAGTTCTACAGCTGCACCATAAAAGGCATCTTGACTCGCTGCATCACTGCTTGGTATGGCAACTGCTTGGCATCTGACTGCAAGGCGCTACAGAGGGTAGTACGTATGCCCCTGCCGTCCAAGACCTCTATACCAGGCGGTGTCAGAGGAAAGAATTTGTCAAATACTCCATCCACCCAAGTCACAGACTGTTCTCTCTGCTACGACACGGCAAGCGGTACCGATACACCATGTCTGGAACCAACAGGACCCTGAACAGCTTCTACCGCCAAGCCATAAGACTGCTAAATAGTTAATCAAATAGATACCCGGACTATCTGCATTGACCCTTTTTGCACTAACTATTTTGACTCATCACATACGCTGCTGCTACTGTTTATTATCTATCCTGTTGCCTAGTCACTTTACCCCTTACCTATATGTACATATCAACCTCAATCACCTCGTATCCCTACACATCTACTCAGTACTGGTACCCTGTGTATATAACCAAGTTATCATTACTCATTGTGGATTTATTCCTTGTGTTATTCTCTTTTTCTATGTTTTTCTCTCTGCATTGTTAGGAAGGGCCCATATTTAAGCATTTCACTGTAAGTCTACACCAGTTGTTTACAAAGCGTGTGACGAATGGCATTTGACCAGGCGACCGTCATCACCGTTCGCATTCTGTAACACAGCACTTTGTGGCCCGCGGACCGACCCCTGCTGTAGAACGACAGGTACAGCCACTGGCACTGACAGAGGCATAAGGCTGCGTTCACCCGCTCAACAGTGCCACCCTGTTACACATGTGCCATCCATGTGATGTGGAGGAAACCTGGGAATCTGGCCCTCAGTCACCTTACCACCCAGAGAGGAATGGCTTACTGCAGTATGCTTCTGTGTTTGTAGTTAGTCCTTACAGTAGAATCCATAGGGGCGACAGCGTAGCCTAGTGGTTAGAGCATTGGACTAGTAACCGAAAGGTTGCAAGATCAAATCCCCGAGCTGACGAGGTACAAATCTATTGTTCTTCCCCTGAACAAGGCAGTTAACCCACTGTTCCTAGGCTGTCATTGAAAAAGACAATTTATTCTTAACTGACTTGCCTAGTTAAATAAATAGGCCACCTCTGAGTTCAACAGATACACAGTAAGTACAGTGCTGCCATCTGCTGGGCATTGTGAGTAACCAAGGGAGGCTTCTCTATGAGGCTCCAACAGTTTTCCCTCCCAGAAATAGAAGTGTTTCTCAATCTCAACCCAGTCTTCAGTGAACACAAATCAGTAGTTTTACACATGTGGTCCATTCCAACACGAACACACCTGAATGAACTAGTCCAACTAATAACCAAGCTCTTGTGATTAGTTGAGACAGGTGTGTTAGTGTTAGAATGGATCAAATATTGAGAACAGTGATGTATAGTGGCCCTCATGTAGTCCAGCATTAGATGGGGTTAGCTAGTTAGCTAAGTGGCTAGCTGGGACAGTCTGACATAGGGATCCTCCTTGCACTGCTCCTCCTGCCTCATCTCCCTCCTACAGGCCTGCTGCTCTTGACTGCCCCCTTTAGGTGGTCCAGAAGACTGCACATGGTCCCAGCCCCCAAGTGCCTGTAGGGCCGGGAGGAAGCAGTACCCAGAGGTGTGTAGGGTAGGGCCCACTGGGGGCAAGGTGAGGGGGGTGGTGGTGGTGGTGGTGGGAGGGGTGTACGCTGGAGGAGGGTCTTCATTCTCACTGGGTGGTGAGCAGGTGGACATAGAGCTAGGTCCGGGTGGGAGGAGCTCTGACTTGGGCCATGCCATGATGTCGTTGTTGCCGTTGTTGTTACCAGTGTTCTCACTGTCGTCCGCTACTACAGCGCTCGTAACAACATCCGACACTCCCTCTGTTGATCTGGACAGGCCACCACAGGCCTGAGGCATCGCCACGTAGTCCTCACTCGACTCCAAGAGGGATGGGGCAGACCTCTCCGAGGAGGACGGAGAGGTGGGTTCAGAGTTAGAGAGAGTGTTGTCGGACTCCTCACAGGGAGGCTCCAGACTCAGAAACTCACTCGGCGCCGGTGAACTGTCGCCACAGAAGATGTAAGGGCCACTGAAGCTGAAGCCGGATGAGTCTAGAGCAGGAGGGCCAGATCTGTCCACAGACAGCAAGTGGCGGGAGGAAGAGTTTGGGTCACACTTCTTCCACCCCTCCTTGGCCTTTACATCTGGTTTCAACCACAATGGACTATCTGAAGAGCTGCAACACAACACAGTGAGGTAAGGGTTAGGGTTGAGCCAGGTCACCATGTGTACGAGTTATCTTTTTAAGTGTTGGATAGTGTAGGTTAAATAAGTATAAAGATATGAGCTAGTTTTACCAGCTGGAGCAGAGGCTGTTATCCTTCCTGCTCTCCTGTGTCTGTACCCTGCAGATGTAGGTCTTCTCACTTCTCTCACTCTCATGGAATAACAACCTATCAGAAGACTTCTGGGAAAGAGAGGACATACCATTATCTGTGAGTGATGAACGATGAAAGATGGATACATGCAGGCACGTGCACAGATAGGGGTCTACCTTTACTCTCCCACCTGCCCCTTTGCCCTCCCACTCGTCCTTTTGGGTGACGGTATATTTTTTGTATACAGTTTTTGTCGTTGTTGTTCTGAACCCATTGCCCCCAAGTTGTCGTGACATTGTCAAGTTCACAAACTAGCAGATTTACATCAATCAACGTGAATGATTAGCTGACAGCCGACCCTCTTATCCCGATGTCAATCATGTCTTTTGGAGGCACTGTAACTAGCTGGTTTACAATCTTGAAAGTGAGTGTGTTGTTGCAGAAATAAATAGGCCAATGCTAAAGCGTGTTTAAATGTTCGCTACAGAGGCAGTTAGTATGTTATGAATTTCGAGATATGAATTGCCATTTTTTTTCTTCATTTTGAGCACCTGCCCACTAAAAGGTCTGTGCACAGCCCTGGATACACACAATGGAATTTATAGTGGTTATGAAAAATGATCTTTGTGCACAGTCTAGATGATTTGTATTATTATTGAGTGCAGTTGTCATATATTCAATAGCTGAGTAGTCCACAGCGAGATGCTTTGTGAATAATGTTGGATGAATACTCAGCCATTCAGATGTATTCAGACTTACCTTAATGACCTCTCCCAGTACCTTGCTCTTGAGGGGAGACGGGACAGACACCTCCCACAGGACTACCCTCCTACAGACAGAAAACGAACTAATGAATCAATGGATGGACGAATGAATAGAATGACAGCTAACCGCCAAAATAAAGGAAACACCAACACAACTTTGGCATAGATTCTACAAGTTTCTGGAATTCTATTGGAGGGATGCGATGCCATTCTTACATGAGAAATTACATCATTTGATGTTTTGTTGATGGTGGTGGAAACCGCTGTCTCAGGCGCCGCCCCAGAATCCCCCATAAGTGTTCAATTGGGTTGGGATCTGGTGACTGAGAAGGCCATGGCATGTGGTTTATATGGTTTTCATTCTCATCAACCCATTCAGTGACCACTCGTTCCCTGTGGATAGGGCCATTGTCATCCTATTGTGTTCCCATAGCTATGGTAGCCAAAATAATTGCCTGCCCAGCATTTCTATACATGACCCTAAGCATGATGGGATGTCAATTGCTTAATTAACTCAGGAACCACACCTGTGTGGAAGCACCGGCTTTAACACTAGTAATAACACAAGGGCATCTACTTGGTAAATATTTTATTTTTCTTGAACAGCACTGTTGGTTAAGGGCTTGTAAGTAAGCATTTCACGGTAAAGTTGGCACTTGTTGTAATTCGGCCCATGTGACAAATAAAGTTTGATTTGAAGGGTGAATTAAAATGGTAGAAAAACAATAGAAACAGTTGGAGAAGTCTGAGTAATCACCTGTGACAGGCTGGTATGGTAACATAGAGAGCGATGAAGACAATGGCCACCAGTATACTGATGAAGACGTAGAGGAAGGTGGTGATGGACCAGGAAGCTACCAGGAGACATGGGACAAAAGATGCATATGTGAGAGTGGGAAATGTAGTTGATGATCATCGATGAGTAATTGATTAGTAGTGTCTGGATATTCCTGTCTGTCATGTGATCTGATTGAGATGGTGGTTTCTTCAAGAGAACAAAGTCACATTTGATCAGCTCCTGTATGCTGCCTTCATCAAGTCTAGTCTTAATTTATTTTTATTTCACTCTCCGAACCCTCCAAACGGTGTGTTCAACACATTTCAATATTATTTTCTCATTTTTTTATTTTCTCATTTTTCACACGAAAGCAAATATCGTGGCTTCACATAAGACTGACACATGGAAGCAAAAAAACCCGCTCTTTAATACTTAATGAAAGTCTTTACATTTGTTTTTGAAAACATTCTTCAAGGGATATGAACTTTGGTGCTTTTTCATTCAGCATCTCATGAATAGATAATCATATTATAGTTTTTAGAGCTCTGCTATTTTGACTCGCATGGCTGGCACGACTAGATGAATTGTAAATAATAAAATATGGTTCACATCCCCCCATTTGTACTTATTTCAGTGCAGACTGGTTATCTGTGATGATAAAATATGTTTTCAGAGTTATTTGAAAAAAATAATAGAATTAGCTTGGTCCAAGTTTGTGCTCTTGCCAACTCCATTGCTGTCATTGTGAAGCCATATACAGCAATTGACATGACAATGAGTGACAAGGAGTTGGCATAATAGCAAAAACAGACTCTCTCAGGCTAGAATAGAATACAACAATAGATTAGAATACTATTAAAAACATGCTTCAATCAGGAGATACCATCTAGGTCCATTACCTGGTTGTGTGGTCCACTCCACTGGGTCGGTCCATTCTGAGGGGCGTCCGTCAAAAGTATCACCCTTTCCCGGGACCACCAGGGCTCTCACCTTAACCAGGTAGCAGTCAGAGGGGCGCAGGGACACCCCCAGGATGGAGAGCGAGCGGGACCCCTGGGAGACATTGAGGAATGTAGTATCCTCCTGAAAAAGAGAAGGTTGGACAGAACCAAGTGAGACACAGTCGAATTATCAGTCATTGTCAAATGATCTATTCATTGAGATGCTTAAAAAAGCAACAGCCTCTCTCGCTTGATGAGCGTTCTGTAGCTGATGAACTAGAGATGATCAAATGTAATAGTGAAAATGAAAAAAGACATTGCTTTTGGATCATCCCACTTCCTGTGAAAGTATAGCACAAAAATGAGATAAAATACTTCTCCTACCTGAGTCTCATTACTCCAGTAGTGCACCTGATAAGTCAGATCAACTTTAGATTTTGGCGGATTCCATTTTAGAATCCAGTTCCCATCTCTCTCTTCTATCTGCACTTTGAGTGGACGGTTTGGACGAACTGTGTAGAGAGAGACATCAAGAGAATCAGACATTAAGAATCTTTAAAGAGATTGAACGGGATCTTAAGTACTTACGAATGTATTTATTTTTTGCAGGACGTAACATATTGTACTAAATGGATGACGTCGTACACAGTTGTGCACAATTTCCCGGGACCCGTTTTGGCTCATGAGCACTAATTTCTAAACCACTGGCTGAAATTATACAAAACCTTCTAGAAAATTGTGCCTGTAATACCACAATATAAACTTCAGGTGGCAGCACTGATACACAATCACTGAGGCAGTATATTTTATGGGTTGCATCAAAACAAATATCATCATAAATTGAGTCTCAGCTATGAGATTTTATACTCCCCCAAATATCACCCCTGTCTCGGTGTGAAAATGACTCACTGTTTTTGTGCGTTTTAAACGTTTTGCTGTTGCGTGTGGGTACGAGCTCCACCTCTAGCTGCTCTAAGTCTTGGACATGGAAGGAGCAGCTGTATTTGAGCATTGGACCCCTGGATGGAACGCTGACCATGGTGTTATCACAGCATTTTTGGGCTCTGTAGAGATGGTCGAAAGGAAGAGAGAAATGGATGGATGGGTGGAGAAGAGGGAGGACAATGCTGTGAAAGAGAGTAGTCATCTATGACACTGAAGTGTAGTCAACTGTTCTGTCTCATCCATGGGCACGCGCACATGAGCGCACACACACACAAAGGCATACACACAGATCTTAACTCACGGTGCAGCGTGGTTGTGTTTGCAGAACAGATGGAAGGTAAGGAACTGAGCCAGGTCTCTCTTCACCTCCCAGCTGCATGTCACTGCAGTCTCATTATCCAACACACACTGCGAATTGGAGGGGCCTGGCACAGAGTCTGAGTGAGGGAGTGAAGGGAGGTGAGGGAGGGAGGGAGCAGGAGGACAGGAGGAAGAGAGAAACAGAAAGAGAGGGAGAGAGAGAGAGGGGGAATTAGGGAGGACGGGAGTGAACAAAAGGAAAGTAAAAATTGATGCACGACTGAGCAATGCTAACATGACGCGATCACAACTCTCTGACACCTCTAAGTAAATCACATGCCATCGCAAGTCGGTCCTTACAATTTCATTACAAACTCATTACAATGCTATCAAACTAATTACATTTCATTGTATGACATTACATTATGGAGGACAGAGGATGGAGTATGTTTATGTATATGTAGGGTTTCCACTCACCCTCCTCAGTCCACCAGGTCACTAGGGGGCTCCACTCACTCCACACTCCCGTCTTCCCCCTTGCCCTCACCTTGGCTTCATACTGGAAGCCGGGCACCTGAGCCTCAGCCTTCACACTCAGCTGGGTGTCCTGAACCTCCACTGCCTGCACAGAGAGAAACAGACAAAGAATATTGAGTCCCAAATGGCATAGTGCCCCACAAGGCTGTGGTCTAAAGTTGTGTCCTATAAAGGCAATAGGATGCCATTTGGCACGCACATTATGTGTGCATCTCAATTGACTAAAGTGGCTCTCCATCGGGCACAGACATCAATTCAACATCTATTCCACGTTGGCTCAACATAATTGAACATAAACATCATTGAAACAACATGGAAACAGCGTTGATTCAACCAGTGTGTCCCCAGTGGGTTCCTTTCTTTGTTTCCTTCCCTTCATCTGCACTAGTGTGAAGCACCTGGTCTGGACAGGTGAAAGTAGACTTCCTGAAAGACTCTTTCAAACTGCTTCCACCTATCCTGTGGCTTGAATCAGTGCATATGAAAGGGTGGAAACCACTTCAGACTATTGAGACAGAGCCCTGATCTTTATATGACTCCTACCGGTGGTTTTATTTCCTATACTATTGCCGTGCGATATCCTCTCAGTCTTAGATAGTGGCGTGGTAATCCTTGGTAAGGATCGTGACGAGCTAGAACATGGACAGCCCCGAATCTTTTGCGCTGTTGCAATGGTGTGAAAAAAATGGTAGTCAACTGAATGCGCCACTTATACTGAACAAAAATATAAACGCAACATGCAACAGTTTCAAAAATTTGACTGAGTTACAGTTATAAGGAAATCAGTCAATTATAATAAATTCATTAGGCCCTAATCTATGGATTTCACATGACTGGCCAGGGGCGCAGACATGGGTGGGCATAGGCATACCCCCTTTGGAGCCAGGCCCACCCACTGGGGAGCCAGGCCCAGCCAACCAGAATGTCTTTTTCCCCACAAAAGGGCTTTATTATAGACATAAATACTTCATCAGCTGTCTGGGTGGCTGGTCTCAGACAATCCCGCAGGTGAAGAAGCAGGATGTGGAGGTCCTGGGCTGGCGTTGTTACACGTTGTCTTCGGTTGTGAAGCTGGTTGGACGTACTGCCAAATTCTCTAAAACGACGTTGGAGGTGGCTTATGGTAGAGATATTAACATGACATTTTCTGACAAGTGCTGGTGGACATTTCTGCAGTGGTGGACATTCCTGCAGCCATTTCTCAGAATGGTGCAATGTCTCGCAAGATCACTTAATGATTCATTCGTATTCTACATAACAAACCAACTACACTGCTCAAAAAAATAAAGGGAACACTTAAACAACACAATGTAACTCCAAGTCAATCACACTTCTGTGAAATCAAACTGTCCACTTAGGAAGCAACACTGATTGACAATAAATTTCACATGCTGTTGTGCAAATGGAATAGACAAAAGGTGGAAATTATAGGCAATTAGCAAGACACCCCCAATAAAGGAGTGGTTCTGCAGGTGGTGACCACAGACCACTTCTCAGTTCCTATGCTTCCTGGCTGATGTTTTGGTCACTTTTGAATGCTGGCGGTGCTTTCACTCTAGTGGTAGCATGAGACGGAGTCTACAACCCACACAAGTGGCTCAGGTAGTGCAGCTCATCCAGGATGGCACATCAATGCGAGCTGTGGCAAGAAGGTTTGCTGTGTCTGCCAGCGTAGTGTCCAGAGCATGGAGGCGCTACCAGGAGACAGGCCAGTACATTCGGAGACGTGGAGGAGGCCGTAGGAGGGCAACAACCCAGCAGCAGGACCGCTACCTCCGCCTTTGTGCAAGGAGGAGCACTGCCAGAGCCCTGCCAGAGCCCTGCAAAATGACCTCCAGCAGGCCACAAATTGTTTAAAAAAGTCATAAGGCCTACATCGTTTTAATAACAATATAGCTGAAACCACTAATGGCTTCATTGATTTACTGAATTTATTCTCTTGTAATTTTAGGCTAGGCTGTTTGCTGCTTGATTATTTAAAATATTATTGTAACAGTAGGCCTACCTATACAATAACCTCATATGGGGTTACTGACCACAATCCATTTAATTAATAATAAGAAGTGTTGATTATTTGGCCTTGGGGGGAGCATTGTCACGTTCCTGACCTGTTTTCCATTGTTTTTGTATGTGTTTAGTTGGTCAGGGCGTGAGTTGGGGTGGGCATTCTATGTTATGTGTTTCTATGTTTGGTTAAATGTGTTGCCTGATATGGTTCTCAATTAGAGGCAGGTGTTTGACGTTTCCTCTGATTGAGAACCATATTAAGGTAGGCTGTTCTCACTGTTTGTTTGTGGGTGATTGTCTTCCGTGTCTGTGTATGTCGCACCACACGGGACTGTTTCGTTTTTGTTCGTGTATGTAGTCTTTTCCTGTTCGTGCGTTCTTCGTGTTTATGTAAGTTCACATGTTCAGGTCTGTCTACGTCGTTTTGTTATTTTGTAATTATTTCAAGTGTTCTTCGTGTTTCGTCTTGTTTAAATAAATCATTATGGATTCAACCTACGCTGCATTTTGGTCCGACCCTTACTCCTCCTCCTCGTTCGAGGAGGAGGCATTAGACGAACGTTACAAGCATAGCACATGGAAGAAACCATAGCGCTGCAGGAAGGGGTGCTGGAAGAGCTGCAGATAATTTGAATTAATTTTGACAAATTATATAATTACTCCTGTCTCTATAAAAATACATGAAATATTTATATAATTATTTAAAATATTTGCTGTAGATTGTGTTTTGTCACATTGTGAGCGATTACGGCAAATATAAAACAGCTGATTGTTGAGTTGTGGCTGTCAATGAACAGCAGGCATTTAAGACATGGGTTGTTTGTTTTAGCAGCTTGACATTTAGATAATTTGTGTGGTATAAAAAAATATTACTGTAATGTCTCCAGTCATGTAAAATGATTTACAGGAAATTACAGGAATTGATTTTTAGAAAAGGCCCTTTTTTCTCTCACCCACAAACCCCTCAGCCCCTGGTCTTCAGGACTGAGCCCCCAAATGTTATGAAACTCTCGTGATACCACTGGGCAGGAAGCAAAGGGGTAGTGATGAATCATTTTAAAGAAGTGATTCATAATTTTGTCACCGAGCAAAACTACCCTAAGCTTGTGCGGGTTTTGCAGGGGATATCTCATGCCATGATGAAAAACCTAGTCAGAAAACATAAGCAATATGTTTACTAACACTCTTAGAAAAAAAGGTGGTATCTAGAACCTGAACAGGTTATTTGGCTGTTCCCAAGGAGAACCCTTTGAAGAACACTTTTTGGTTCCAGGTAGAACCCTTTCCCCTGGAGGGTTCTACATGGAACCCAAAAGAGTTCTAACTGGAACCAAAAAGGGTTCTCCTATGGGTACAATCGAAGAACCCTTTTGGAACCCATTTTTCTAAGAGTGTATACTGCATTTATGAAGATTCAGAAGCACAAGTCTTAGATGAATAGGTCTTTAAGAGCACATTGTATGTAACCTGGTCCCAGATTTGTTTGAGCTTTTTGGCTGCTGTCCTTGACAATGAGTAACAGGGAGTTGGCAATATATAGCACAAACAAGATATGGCACTCAAGCTAATTGTTTGTTACTCCAGTACATACTGTCCAGTCATCCTGGTTAGACCTCCTGTAGTTGACCTGGTAGTTGAGAGTAGCGGTCAAGAGGGATGATGGGGGGTAGGGGCTTTCCCAGCTGAGCAAACGGCCCCCTCTCTCTACAAGCTGCTGTGATAGGTGGACTGGTGCACGCACCCTCACTGTAATACACACATGCACACACTGTCAAAAACAAATCAACACATACATGAATAGTCAAATACAGATATAGGACCCTATATAGTTTGACTGAATTTGGTGATATGCTAGCTAACTTGTAACTCAAATGAAACATGTAAACGTAAAGTAATTGAGAACCAATGACTTATGACAGGGGTCCTGCAATGTTTAAACTCACCATTCTTAGACAAAAGCAGGGCAGGGGGACAGGAGGTATTGAAGAAGAAGACATGGTTGGTATTGATGCCAAAGTCATGAGTGTTGTACTGACACTGGGGAGGGAGCTTGATGTTGTTGGGATCCGGTGCTGGCTGACCACACAAGGACTCACTAGAGGGTCGGAGAAAGAGGGAGACATGAGTTCATTGAGTACATTATTTTTCGGTGTCCACCTCTCTCTCTCTCTCTCTCTCTCTCTCTCTCTCTCTCTCTCTCTCTCTCTCTCTCTCTCTCTCTCTCTCTCTCTCTCTCTCTCTCTCTCTCTCTCTCTCTCTCTCTCTCTCTCTCTCTCTCTCTCTCTCTCTCTCTCTCTCTCTCTCTCTCTCTCTCTCTCTCTCTCTCTCTCTCTCTCTCTCTCTCTCTCTCTCTCTCTCTCTCTCTCTCTCTCTCTCTCTCTCTCTCTCTCTCTCTCTCTCTCTCTCTCTCTCTCTCTCTCTCTCCCATCACCCCATCACCCCATCACCCCATCAGCTCTATCCTTACCGGTTCTCAAGGCTGTCCCAGTAGTATAGGGCTAACGGTTGTGAGGACGGGTGTGGACTCTCCTCCCAGCTACAGCGGACGTAGGAGGTGTAGTCATTGTAGCACCGCAGGGACTCAAGCACAGGGGACACTATGGAGAGAGGGAGTGGGAAGAAGGATATAGACAATATAATTAGAACACATTGTGCTGTATGATGTAGTGTACAGTTCTCTCTATAGAGTAGAAAATATGATCTACAGTCACTTCTGGAAAAAAATAATTTCCAAGTGGGTGGCAGTGTTGTGCTAGTGTCTGTATCTTAATAAGACTTTCTATAATGTCCACAACTAAACATTTAATGTCTAAATTATACATTTTGTTGTCATCGATATCTGCTAAAAAGATTCTTAGACTTAGACCCCTACCGTGATATTGTTTGTTGTCCTGGATTGTGCAGCGTTCTTGTCCATTATAGCAAAGGACCAGGAGAGGGAGAAGTGATCCACAAGACATCCAGAAGAGGAGCATGTTTCCCGGGGAGCGCAGGAGGACAGGTCCCCTGGAGCAGAAGAACATGGGTAAGGGTCAGCAGGTGGGTCTCAGTAATTAACCTTCTTGGTCTAGACCATCTTGGGCCCGCATTATGTGGACTGACTGCTATATCTGTCAGAGTTCAGAGAAAAATGGCTCAGATACAAAAAGTCTCACTCACTCACACTCTCTCTCTCTCTCTCTCTCTCTCTCTCTCATGAACGTGCACACACGCAAATATCATAATTCTCGGAAAAAATGACATCATTACCACTCACTTCCCTTACAGTATATTCTTCACTAAGTGACTCTGATGTTCCTCCCACCATCCGCTGTAACCACACATCCGTTCCTCTCACCCTTGTTTGCTTTCTCTGGCTTAATATGTTCCAAATGGCACCCTATTCCCTATATATAGTGCACACTACCCTATGGGACCCAGTCAATAGTATTGAACTTTGTATTATGGTGGCATTTTGGACGTAGCCTCTGTTCTTTATGATTGTGGTACGGTCTTCACTGTAATGTCCTTTTATCAGCCACAGACATTTTGGAAGAGAAGCGTGAAAAAGAAGTGGCAGAGAGTTGTGACTGTAGTGGTGTTAAGAAATCCCCATCAGATACTGTGTGTGTGTGTGTGTGTGTCTGTGTCTCTGTGTGTGTTTGTCTGTGTCTATGCGTGCGTTTCTAAATAAGCATTCTAAGAATACATTGTGGGATAGAGGTTAAAATACAAAGAGATGGTAAGAATCCCCAAAAATTAACACTTGTATGTAAGCTTATTTATACAACTTAAGTTGTTCTCGCCTAGTCTCCTATTCAGTGTTCAGTGAATTCTGTAGTTCTATTTCCAAGAAGTTATGGTGTACGTCAAGACTCATGCCAAATGTGTCCGGTCTGTTGCCTCAACTGTATCTGCTTCCTCTTTTCATGTGGCTGTTTACCATGTGGTCAAAAAATGACACTTAATCAACAGTGTGATCAGTACGCTCCCAGTGAGCACAAAACATTGAAAAAAAACTTTTCAACCAAAAGGGTATCTTTTCAACATTTTCAACAAAAAAAAGTGTCTTCTCAACATTTTCAACATCATTTCACGTATTGTGCTCATAGGGCTATAGTATGGAATGAAATGCTGCACTGAGGGTAGTATACGTAGCTTAGTGTGTATAGTATGCATAAATTATGAATATCACTTTCACACAATTTATCTAAAATAACTTATTCCTTTTCTGTCATTGTATAATTGTCTTGCTGTTATACAAGAGTGAGCTTCTAGCCCAGGCCTTTTATGGGTGATGGGGATTTCCAGTGACGTGCTACTGAACAGTGTGAAGATTGATCAGTGAAGTCTCTTAGTTGGTTCAGGCAGTGTCATGTCAGTACAGTAATTAGCTTCGTCCCAAATGGCACCCTATTCTCTATATAGTACACTACTTTTGACCAGAACCCTATGGTCCCTGGTCAAAAGTAGTGCATTAAATAGGGAATAGGGTGCCATTTGGGACGCAAACCATTGATGTCCTTTATGTCCCTTTGGCGTGCCAGGACTGCACTTCAGTAGCAGAGCAAATCCATTGTATAATACACCAGTCCTTAGCTAGCACACAGACAGACAGGGAAACGCCTGAGTCTGGATCCTGTGTCCCAAATGGCACGGAGTCTGGAGCTGTGCTGGGCTGCTAGAGCAGCTTATCCAGGCTCACTGTGGCGTGAAGGACGAGGCTCGATATCTGTAGAAGAACTCCTGTCTAGTCCCTAGCAGGGAGACGACTTGACTCTGTTAAGTGTATGTTACTCACATAGACCACTGATGAGGTTTTTAAGCTGACTCAAAGGCCAAAATCTACAATCGAATATCATTACTGCGACACATCACAGAAAGAGCAGTGACAATTGAGGATAATGATAAAGCAACACAAGCTCCAAAGAAAACCCCACCATAAATGCCGCAACAGAGATATGCCATTTTAATGATGGTGTGTGGGACAGGCTGTGGTGCTGTCTATAGACTATGGACTGTGTGGCTGTTTTATTTACGGCATATTTTGGCATAGGGGAGACCGGGGATGGTTGTAACACAGGATAGTTGTAACACTCAATATCTCTAATCAGGAACAAGCTAGAATCATGTGACTCACTGTGCACATGGTCAGTTAAGTCCTCAATCCTCATGTGAAGAAACAAGACCCTGTGATAAACTTTGCAGATTTTATTGACCGAAATATGATTTTGAGGTAAAAAAATCAAATGCCATTACCAAATGTATGTGGGTGATGGCATCACCTGCTTTGTTGTTTGAATCACAAAACTTATATCAGGTTTATAACCCGTGTGTGTAGATACATTTGATGTAAGTTAGCCATGCTAAAGTTTGAACTTTTGAAGATAACTAATGGCTGCAAGGGTCAGGGTTAGTTGGAACAAGCCTAAGGGAATGCAAATTATGGGCCCTCCAAGCCTGTACCCCAGGACTACCATACCAAGGTTACAACTGTGACTCTGATTCAGTGAGCATGTCCAGCATTCACTCACACACACACTCACACTCACACTCACACTCACACTCACACTCACACACACACACCAATCACACACAAACATGGAAAGAAACATGTGGTTTTGGAAAACTTCCCATGTGACATTTCACATGTCAATTGATGTGTTTTTAGAACACTTCACATTTCCAAAACGAATGCAATCATTATTCACCCAGGGCAAACTCCTCCCACCGGCGCAAACTCCTCCCACCGGGGCAACCTGTGTCCGATACTCAAATCCCCTCAGTATCTCATGTGAAGTGTTCCAAAACCACATTTGCACATGATTTCACATGTGACATTTCACAAATAGTGTAGTTCCCTGGTATCACATGGTATCACATGTTGAAATGTTGCATCCCCACATTTATTTAACATGAGATCATGTTCTCACATGTCACATGTGTAGTTTCATGCTGCAACATGTTGCTTCGCATGTTGTCACGTTATCACATTAACTTTACATAAAATGACATGTGATACATGATGAATTCAAATGTTTAGTCCAGATGTGGTTGATTAGTTGTCAGATGTTGTTTAGTTGAGAAGGGACAGCTAATGGAACGTAAAAATAAACCGTTTATGATTTGTATTATTATTTTATTATTTCTGCCGCACAAAATTTGAAACATGGCAATGTTATGATTTTATAATTTTTTTCAAACTGTTACGTTTCACTACAAGCCCTGTTACTGACCGAGGAGGTGGGGTAAATTGTAACATTTCACTCCTTGTATTTGAGACAAAGTCACACCTTGTCTGTTTGATTTAGAGAGTTAATACCAAATGTAGCAGACAGATGGAAGCTGTTCCTATCACATTTTGAATGTACTGTAGTAGCTCCAACAATCTCTGAGAACTTTTTCAAATGCTCAAAGTGCTACAACCTTCCCCGGTCTCCCCTACGTTAGCTGACAGTCAAACAGCGCAAAAGTGAAACCAAAACTTACATTGACGGTTAATTTTATTAATTCATTTTGAGACTTTGGTTTAAGTCCATCCTCAACCCCATCCGCAACTTCGTAGCTCATCGCAAGCCTACTAGATGGTAATAGGGGTTCGCATTGCCCCTAGTGGACGGTAGGACATTGACATTGAAATAAAATGACACCCAGTGCCATAATTTCACCATTTCAATTACGGCATTGGGTGTCATATTCCACTAGAGTCTGGCCTGTGATAAAGTCAGGGTCTGCATCACAAATGGGACCTAATTCCCTACATTATGCACTACTTTTACCCAGAAAATGATTTGGGACGCAACAAGTCCTTATTATGTTTTTTTTTACTTCACTTCCATAACTAGCACAAATAAGCCATAGTCCTGCGCCATCTGTCCCCGGCTGTAACCTCTTTGTACAACTATTGTTCTACCTTTGTATTCAAATGAACTTGTTCTATTCAATTCTATTTGATTCCATTCTATTTCTGTAAGGCCCCTCACCCCTATCCCTCACGAGCAGCAGTCATACAGTGCCCTTCTAATGACAAACCTGGCATGTCTGTTCAGTCACACAGACAATTAACCCCTGAGTCACTGAGCTCAGATCAGATACTCTCAGCAACACTGTTCACTTCACTCCCACCAGACTCCACCTGGTCGCGTACTCAGAAACACCCCTCTAGTCAGTCAGACACGGTTGTTGTTTTGCATTTCAGAAAACACCATTTGACTTTTCACAAAAGCGTCACTTTCTGTGGATTATCAATTATACTATGTTGGACTATGACCTTGTTGTTTAGGTTAAAACAATCTGGCATACTCTTAATCTCTACTCAGTCCACTCAGAAGAGGATGGACCACACGTCTGACCCGGGTCTCCTTTCTATGTTTCTTCCCTCTACTGAGTTTTTTTCCCTGGCCACTGTGTTCTCACTTCTGCTTTTATTGGTCTTTGGTGTCTAGGCCGGGTTAATATAAAGCACTTTGTGACAACTGCTGATGTTAAAAGGGCTTTGTCAAATAAATGTGATTGATTGGTTGATTAAAGTCAAAGAGTGTGAATGGGATGTAACAGTACATTGCAGTTTGTCAGCGTTCAACTCCCTTTTCCATTCACCATCTGTCTGCCAATTAAATGCTTTAACATTGTGTAACGTACACGCCGGGAGGACCAAACAAAGGAACAAACATGCGCCGCATACTGAACGTGAGAGAAAATAATAACACCTAAGGACTGATAACAACTGAGGGCTAAATAAAGGGGGAGTAATCAGGGTAGTGATGAAGTCCAGGTGTGCGTAATGATGGGGCACAGGTGTGCGTAATGATGGTTGCCAGGTGTACGTAATGATGGGTTGCCATAACGGAGCGGTGGGGCGGGAGTAAACGTGACACATTGTAACTATCTGTCATCTAGAGACCGGCAGAACTAGGATCAAAGAGTTAGCCAGATAACTTGCCTAAATATTTTTCTTTTTGTATTTATTTTTTAAAGATGAGCTTGACATGGGTATGGTCTTATTGGCTCAACAACCAAAAACACATGTCTAAGTTTAGCTTTCTTAATTAACCAGAAAATCAATAGTTATTTATCAAAGTTAGCTGGCTAGATTCTGCTTTGTAGTATACCCCTCTGAAGTGTCTTAATGTGTTGTTGTGTCTCACTTGCTTTAACTTCCTGGAAGAAAGTGCCAAACTAAGCAGCAAGTAGTTCCTCTTAGGCACTCTTCTCAGAAATAGATTTTCAGAAGATACTTATACACGTCTCATAAAAAATGGCTTTTCTCCAGGGCTTCTTCTTTTTGTTACTGACAGACATTTCATCATGCATAATTTCCACGCTACTATGTCACAACAATGACTTGTACTAACGTGTGATTACCTCAACGTGCCATCATTATGAAGTATTAGAGCCAATAACATCCCAGGAAGAGGAGGCTGGTGGGAGGAGCTATAGGAGGAAGGGCTCCTTGTAATGGCTGGTATGGAATTTATGGAACGGAGTCAAGCATGTGGTTTCCATATGTTTGATGTGTTTGATAACGTTCTATTTATTCCATTCCAGCCATTACACTGGGATTCTCTGTCCAGGGGTATTGTTGGACGGGACCACAGTGTCTCCCGACCCCTCCTGTCTCAGCCTCCAGTATTTATGCAGCTATAGTTTATGTGTCGGGGGGCTAGGGTCAGTCTGTTATTCCTGTGTGAATTTAAGTATGCTCTCTCTAATTCTTTCTTTTCTTTCTCTCTCTCTTTCTTTCTTTCTCTCTTTCTTCCTTTCTTTCTTTCTTTCTTTCTTTCTTTCTTTGTCTCTCTCTCTTGGAGGACCTGAGCCCTAGGACCATGCCTCAGGACTACCTGGCCTGATGACTCCTTGCTGTCCCCAGTCCACCTGGTCGTGCTGCTGCGCCAGTTTCAACTGTTCTGCCTGCGGTTATGGAACCCTGACCTGTTCACCGGACGTGCTACCTGTCCCAGACCTGCTGTTTTCAACTCTCTAGAGCAGGGGTGTCAAACTCATTCCACGGAGGGCCTAGTGTCTGCAGGTTTTTGGTTTTTCCTTTCAATAAAGCCCTAGACAACCAGGTGTGGGGAGTTCCTAACTAATTAGTGATGTTAATTCATCAATCAAGTACAAGGGAGGAGCGAAAACCCGCAGACACTCGGCCCCCCGTGGAATGAGTTTGACACCTGTGCTCTAGAGACAGCAGGAGCGGTAGAGATACTCTTAATGATCGGCTATGAAAAGCCAACTGACATTTACTCCTGAGGTGCTGACCTGTTGCACCCTCGACAACCTCTGTGATTATTATTATTTGACCCTGCTAGTCATCTATGAACATTTGAACCTCTTGGCCATGTTCTGTTATAATCTCCACCCGGCACAGCCAGAAGAGAACTGGCCACCCCTCATAGCCTGGTTCCTCTCTAGGTTTCTTCCTAGATTTTGGCCTTTCTAGGGAGTTTTTCCTAGCCACCGTGCTTTTACACCTGCATTGCTTGCTGATTGGGGTTTTAGGCTGGGTTTCTGTAAAGCACTTTGTGACATCAGCTGATGTAAGAAGGTGTCACGGATGACTCGGAGTGGAAGGTAGGAATCAGGCGTAGAGAGCAGAGAGTTCAAGGAAAAATTGCAATTTATTCCGGCACAAAATGGTCCTGCCCAAACACAGGGTGGAAAACACTGACCAACCCAAAACACAGGGTAACACGGTCCGGAGCACAACAACACCTCCAACTCACAACGTGAGCACAAAATAATCCCGCACAAACAAGAGCGGGCTTCACAAGCTTAAATAGGCGAGCAAATCAAGAAAACACAAATAGAAACAGGTGCAACTAATAAGACTAAACTAACAGAAAATGAAAAAGGGATCGGTGGCGGCTAGTAGGCCGGTGACGACGACCGCCGAGCACCGCCCGAACAGGCAGGGGAGCCAACTTCAGTGGGAGTCGTGACAGAAGGGCTTTATAAATAAATGTGATTGATTGATTAATTGATTACAATGAGCCCATCCTCCTATAGCTCCCCCCCACCAGCCTCCTCTGATCCCACAGCATGACACACAACATATCATCTGAACGATTCACCCTATTCTATTCCTGTTTTATAGCAGGTTATTATTCAGTCTTCCTATACGGATAATGAGATCATAATTTAAAAAAAAAAACATTTATTTCACCTTTATTTAACCAGGTAGGCCAGTTGACAACAAGTTCTCATTTACAACTGCGACCTGGCCAAGATAGAGCAAAGCAGAGGGACACAAATAACACAGCGTTACACATGGGATAAACAAACGTACAGTCAATAACACAAAAGACAAGTCTATATACACTGTGTGCAAATGTAGTAAGATTAGGGACGTAAGGCAATAAATAGGCCATAGTGGCAAAATAATTACAATTTAGCAATTAAACACTGGAGTGATAGATGTGCAGCAGATGAATGTGCAAGTAGGGATATAGGCGTGCAAAGGAGAAGAAAAAAAATATATGGGGATGAGGTAGTTGGGTTGGCTATTTACAGATGGGCTATGTACAGGTGCAATGATCGGTAAGCTGCTTTGACAGCTGATGTTTAAAGTTAGTGAGGGAGATATAAGTCTCCAGCTTCAGGGATTTTTGCAATTATTTCCAGTCATTGGCAGCAGAGAACTGGAAGGAAAGGTTGCCAAAGGAGGAGTTGGCTTTGGGGGTGACCAGTGAAATATACCTGCTGGAGCGCGTGCTACGGGTGGGTGCTGCTATGGTGACCAGTGAGCTGAGATAAGGAGGGGCTTTACCTAGCAAAGACTTATACAGTGGGGCAAAAAAGTATTTAGTCAGCCACCAATTGTGCAAGTTCTCCCACTTAAAAAGATGAGAGAGGCCTGTAATTTTCATCATAGGTACACTTCAACTATGACAGATAAAATGAGAAAGAAAATCCAGAAAATCACATTGTAGGATTTTTAATGAATTTATTTGCAAATTATGGTGGAAAATAAGTATTTGGTCACCTACAAACAAGCAAGATTTCTGGCTCTCACAGACCTGTAACTTCTTCTTTAAGAGGCTCCTCTGTCCTCCACTCGTTACCTGTATTAATGGCACCTGTTTGAACTTGTTATCAGTATAAAAGACACCTGTCCACAACCTCAAACAGTCACACTCCAAACTCCACTATGGCCAAGACCAAAGAGCTGTCAAAGGACACCAGAAACAAAATTGTAGACCTGCACCAGGCTGGGAAGACTGAATCTGCAATAGGTAAGCAGTTTGGTTTGAAGAAATCAACTGTGGGAGCAATTATTAGAAAATGGAAGACATACAAGACCACTAATAATCTCCCTCGATCTGGGGCTCCACGCAAGATCTCACCCCGTGGGGTCAAAATGATCACAAGAACGGTGAGCAAAAATCCCAGAACCACACGGGGGGACCTAGTGAATGACCTGCAGAGAGCTGGGACCAAAGTAACAAAGCCTACCATCAGCAAGGGCATTGAAGATGAAACGTGGCTGGGTCTTTCAGCATGACAATGATCCCAAACACACCGCCCGGGCAACGAAGGAGTGGCTTCGTAAGAAGCATTTCAAGGTCCTGGAGTGGCCTAGCCAGTCTCCAGATCTCAACCCCATAGAAAATCTTTGGAGGGAGTTGAAAGTCCGTGTTTCCCAGCAACAGCCCCAAAACATCACTGCTCTAGAGGAGATCTGCATGGAGGAATGGGCCAAAATACCAGCAACAGTGTGTGAAAACCTTGTGAAGACTTACAGAAAATGTTTGACAACTGTCATTGCCAACAAAAGGTATATAACAAAGTATTGAGATAAACGTTTGTTATTGACCAAATACTTATTTTCCACCATAATTTGCAAATAAATTCATTAAGAATCCTACAATGTGATTTTCTGGATTTTTTTTTCTCATTTTGTCTGTCATAGTTGAAGTGTACCTATGATGAAAATTACAGGCCTCTCTCATCTTTTTAAGTGGGAGAACTTGCACAATTGGTGGCTGACTAATTACTTTTTTGCCCCACTGTAGGTGACCTGGTGCCAGTGGGTTTGGTGACGAATATGAAGCGAGGGCCAGCCAACGAGAGCATACAGGTCGCAGTGGTGGGTAGTATATGGGGCTTTGGTGACTGCGGCGGTACTGCGGCGGTGTTGTTGTGTCTCACTTGCTTTAACTTCCTGGAAGAAAGTGCCAAACTAAGCAGCAAGTAGTTCCTCTTTCTTTCTCTGAAATAAATGTGCTCTTAGAATTGTCTTGTGGGTATTCGGTGCCTTTCCAAAGAAGGAGATATTCTATCATCAAATACAGTAATCGGTTGCACTGTACATCATTTCACACGTTATCACAGTGTTGTGAAATATTGATACATACAGTAACTAAGGAGGAGGTCCTTACTGTTCTCAACACAAGTTCACAAATGCCCTCGCCACCCTAGATTACAACAGTGATTGTAAAAGTGATACTGTTAGGTTTTTGAAAGGTGTTATGTGTAGGATTCGCACTCTGCAAAAGGGTGATATAGAAGTACGCCTATTATGCAGAGTGCGAATTAAACCATGACATTCGGGGTCTCTGTACTGAAACATGTTTGTGGGCCTAATAATATAAAATGCATGACCTTTTAATGTGGCATGAACACAACCAGTCATGATATTTTCATCTGATTGTCAAACAAATCACTTCAAAAAGTACGCATGTTCGTCCACTCCAAAATTATTCCAGCATCCAAACTGCGTAGACCTGCGCCATTTGATGAATGGAAATAGACATCTGTTACAAAACACCAAAAAGTGTGCCTAATGACATGTGCAGATTGCCTATGATTAGGCCTACATTAATTAGTTATATATCGATTATGCCTGCATGAATTAGTTCTATATTGATTAGTCCTACATTAATTGATGCTCTTGCTGACAAATTAACTTTTTATTATAGCCTGAAAAGTCGGGACACCTGAAATGGGGCTGAAACTGGCCCGGGAAATACAGGATGGTCATCCTAACACACATGGTCAATTTACTAGACGAGGCTACAATGTGTATTACCATGAACTTCAAAAAGGCCTACCAGTAGCCAGTGATGTATTGTTAAAAAAAATATGTGAGTAAACTCTGATTGCCGGTCGCGTGAAAAAAGTAATACTCCCTAAACTTTCAATGCATTTAAAAAAAAAAAGTGGTTAACAGTGTTTGCTTGTGTTTACCCTCCACTAGGCCTACACCACTGCCACATGAACACACCCAGAATAGGTAGCCTACATTCAATATATAGTCATTCGAGTTGAATCGAAACATGTTTTACACCCTAGTACATGAGTTGTCCATAGTTCGTGTGTTAATGCTTGGAGTCGTCACAGATCATGTAACATACCTTTCTTTCCTTACATGAATGACATTTATGACAGTGCTATTTGTCATTATTAAGCATTTAGCAATTGAATTAGAACACTGAACTTAAACGCCGTACAAATCAAGGATCTTAGAGATCAACAGAAATGCACTGTAGGTCTAAGTGTAACTATGCCTACGTAACGTTTCATTCCGTTTCCCTGTGAAAACAGTTTTCATGGGAACACAAATCTAAAATAATGTAGGCCTATGCCGTTGCAAAATGTAACGCTTCTAACCGAAAGAGTCAACTGTAGGCCTACTGCCATTAATGTATACTTGTTGAATGAATGTGCATTGGTGTCCAGCTGTAGGCTAGTTGTCTAGTAATATTGTCAACCATCATCAGCTGATACAGGAAAGAAAACAAACAATGATAGAAAAGAATGAAGCTAGATAAATGGTCTACTTCCTCTGGACACAGACGGCACGGAGAACACCAGGAATCGCGCGGACCTGACAAACAAAAGCAAAGACGCTCTCTTAACAGTTGATTGACAAAAGCAAACAATGATAAATCAATGAATAAATCTAATGCATTGGAATAAAGGCAATTTTTTTTTAAATCAAGGACGCATGGCAAACAAATGGCGAAAATGAGGACACACAAAGGAAAATCTGAGGCCGAAATTCAGCACTACTGGATGAACAACTCTGCCACATAAAAATAAATGGTTTAAACCATTACAGAGAGGTGGGGGTGTTTGTTTCATTGAAATATTTTATTTTCATATTTACCACTGTAAAACATATTTACCACTGCATTTTAAACAAATTGGAGAATGGTTCAATTAGCATTATTTAGAGACCCCTCGCAAAGTTTGACTTTTGTTGCATTTTGGGGAGTTAACGTCTCATCAGGGAAACTGGCTCCCTCGTAATGCCCTTACGCCAATAAACCTCTGAAAATGCCCCTAGGCAAACGCAATTTATATTAACCTCACCACTCCCATCTAGTGACCACAAAATTGTACTCTCATCCAGTTGATCAGAAAAGGAAATGTCATTTTCAGTTGATTTTCAATGTAATGTTTCTTTTTAGAAAACCCTTCCAAAGTGAGTTCACAATCATATGGACAGTTTTCCTAATAGGCACTCTTCTCAGAAATAGATTTTCAGAAGATACTTATACACGTCTCATAAAAAATGGCTTTTCTCCAGGGCTTCTTCTTTTTGTTACTGACAGACATTTCATCATGCATAATTTCCACGCTACTATGTCACAAGAATGACTTGTGATAGAGCAAAGCAATAGAAATAGGAAGCCGATTCTAGATTTAATTTTGGATTGGAGATGCTTAATGTGAGTCTGGAAGGAGAGTTTACAGTCTAACCAGACACCTAGGTATTTGTAGTTGTCCACATATTCTAAGTCAGAACCGTCCAGAGTAGTGATGCTAGACGGGCGGGCGGGTGCTAGACTCCTGTCTAGTCCCTAGCAGGGAGACGACTTGACTCTGTTAAGTGTATGTTACTCACATAGACCACTGATGAGGTTTTTAAGCTGACTCAAAGGCCAAAATCTACAATCGAATATCATTACTGCGACACATCACAGAAAGAGCAGTGACAATTGAGGATAATGATAAAGCAACACAAGCTCCAAAGAAAACCCCACCATAAATGCCGCAACAGAGATATGCCATTTTAATGATGGTGTGTGGGACAGGCTGTGGTGCTGTCTATAGACTATGGACTGTGTGGCTGTTTTATTTACGGCATATTTTGGCATAGGGGAGACCGGGGATGGTTGTAACACAGGATAGTTGTAACACTCAATATCTCTAATCAGGAACAAGCTAGAATCATGTGACTCACTGTGCACATGGTCAGTTAAGTCCTCAATCCTCATGTGAAGAAACAAGACCCTGTGATAAACTTTGCAGATTTTATTGACCGAAATATGATTTTGAGGTAAAAAAATCAAATGCCATTACCAAATGTATGTGGGTGATGGCATCACCTGCTTTGTTGTTTGAATCACAAAACTTATATCAGGTTTATAACCCGTGTGTGTAGATACATTTGATGTAAGTTAGCCATGCTAAAGTTTGAACTTTTGAAGATAACTAATGGCTGCAAGGGTCAGGGTTAGTTGGAACAAGCCTAAGGGAATGCAAATTATGGGCCCTCCAAGCCTGTACCCCAGGACTACCATACCAAGGTTACAACTGTGACTCTGATTCAGTGAGCATGTCCAGCATTCACTCACACACACACTCACACTCACACACACACACACACACACCAATCACACACAAACATGGAAAGAAACATGTGGTTTTGGAAAACTTCCCATGTGACATTTCACATGTCAATTGATGTGTTTTTAGAACACTTCACATTTCCAAAACGAATGCAATCATTATTCACCCAGGGCAAACTCCTCCCACCGGCGCAAACTCCTCCCACCGGGGCAACCTGTGTCCGATACTCAAATCCCCTCAGTATCTCATGTGAAGTGTTCCAAAACCACATTTGCACATGATTTCACATGTGACATTTCACAAATAGTGTAGTTCCCTGGTATCACATGGTATCACATGTTGAAATGTTGCATCCCCACATTTATTTAACATGAGATCATGTTCTCACATGTCACATGTGTAGTTTCATGCTGCAACATGTTGCTTCGCATGTTGTCACGTTATCACATTAACTTTACATAAAATGACATGTGATACATGATGAATTCAAATGTTTAGTCCAGATGTGGTTGATTAGTTGTCAGATGTTGTTTAGTTGAGAAGGGACAGCTAATGGAACGTAAAAATAAACCGTTTATGATTTGTATTATTATTTTATTATTTCTGCCGCACAAAATTTGAAACATGGCAATGTTATGATTTTATAATTTTTTTCAAACTGTTACGTTTCACTACAAGCCCTGTTACTGACCGAGGAGGTGGGGTAAATTGTAACATTTCACTCCTTGTATTTGAGACAAAGTCACACCTTGTCTGTTTGATTTAGAGAGTTAATACCAAATGTAGCAGACAGATGGAAGCTGTTCCTATCACATTTTGAATGTACTGTAGTAGCTCCAACAATCTCTGAGAACTTTTTCAAATGCTCAAAGTGCTACAACCTTCCCCGGTCTCCCCTACGTTAGCTGACAGTCAAACAGCGCAAAAGTGAAACCAAAACTTACATTGACGGTTAATTTTATTAATTCATTTTGAGACTTTGGTTTAAGTCCATCCTCAACCCCATCCGCAACTTCGTAGCTCATCGCAAGCCTACTAGATGGTAATAGGGGTTCGCATTGCCCCTAGTGGACGGTAGGACATTGACATTGAAATAAAATGACACCCAGTGCCATAATTTCACCATTTCAATTACGGCATTGGGTGTCATATTCCACTAGAGTCTGGCCTGTGATAAAGTCAGGGTCTGCATCACAAATGGGACCTAATTCCCTACATTATGCACTACTTTTACCCAGAAAATGATTTGGGACGCAACAAGTCCTTATTATGTTTTTTTTTACTTCACTTCCATAACTAGCACAAATAAGCCATAGTCCTGCGCCATCTGTCCCCGGCTGTAACCTCTTTGTACAACTATTGTTCTACCTTTGTATTCAAATGAACTTGTTCTATTCAATTCTATTTGATTCCATTCTATTTCTGTAAGGCCCCTCACCCCTATCCCTCACGAGCAGCAGTCATACAGTGCCCTTCTAATGACAAACCTGGCATGTCTGTTCAGTCACACAGACAATTAACCCCTGAGTCACTGAGCTCAGATCAGATACTCTCAGCAACACTGTTCACTTCACTCCCACCAGACTCCACCTGGTCGCGTACTCAGAAACACCCCTCTAGTCAGTCAGACACGGTTGTTGTTTTGCATTTCAGAAAACACCATTTGACTTTTCACAAAAGCGTCACTTTCTGTGGATTATCAATTATACTATGTTGGACTATGACCTTGTTGTTTAGGTTAAAACAATCTGGCATACTCTTAATCTCTACTCAGTCCACTCAGAAGAGGATGGACCACACGTCTGACCCGGGTCTCCTTTCTATGTTTCTTCCCTCTACTGAGTTTTTTTCCCTGGCCACTGTGTTCTCACTTCTGCTTTTATTGGTCTTTGGTGTCTAGGCCGGGTTAATATAAAGCACTTTGTGACAACTGCTGATGTTAAAAGGGCTTTGTCAAATAAATGTGATTGATTGGTTAATTAAAGTCAAAGAGTGTGAATGGGATGTAACAGTACATTGCAGTTTGTCAGCGTTCAACTCCCTTTTCCATTCACCATCTGTCTGCCAATTAAATGCTTTAACATTGTGTAACGTACACGCCGGGAGGACCAAACAAAGGAACAAACATGCGCCGCATACTGAACGTGAGAGAAAATAATAACACCTAAGGACTGATAACAACTGAGGGCTAAATAAAGGGGGAGTAATCAGGGTAGTGATGAAGTCCAGGTGTGCGTAATGATGGGGCACAGGTGTGCGTAATGATGGTTGCCAGGTGTACGTAATGATGGGTTGCCATAACGGAGCGGTGGGGCGGGAGTAAACGTGACACATTGTAACTATCTGTCATCTAGAGACCAGCAGAACTAGGATCAAAGAGTTAGCCAGATAACTTGCCTAAATATTTTTCTTTTTGTATTTATTTTTTAAAGATGAGCTTGACATGGGTATGGTCTTATTGGCTCAACAACCAAAAACACATGTCTAAGTTTAGCTTTCTTAATTAACCAGAAAATCAATAGTTATTTATCAAAGTTAGCTGGCTAGATTCTGCTTTGTAGTATACCCCTCTGAAGTGTCTTAATGTGTTGTTGTGTCTCACTTGCTTTAACTTCCTGGAAGAAAGTGCCAAACTAAGCAGCAAGTAGTTCCTCTTTCTTTCTCTGAAATAAATGTGCTCTTAGAATTGTCTTGTGGGTATTCGGTGCCTTTCCAAAGAAGGAGATATTCTATCATCAAATACAGTAATCGGTTGCACTGTACATCATTTCACACGTTATCACAGTGTTGTGAAATATTGATACATACAGTAACTAAGGAGGAGGTCCTTACTGTTCTCAACACAAGTTCACAAATGCCCTCGCCACCCTAGATTATAACAGTGATTGTAAAAGTGATACTGTTAGGTTTTTGAAAGGTGTTATGTGTAGGATTCTCACTCTGCAAAAGGGTGATATAGAAGTACGCCTATTATGCAGAGTGCGAATTAAACCATGACATTCGGGGTCTCTGTACTGAAACATGTTTGTGGGCCTAATAATATAAAATGCATGACCTTTTAATGTGGCATGAACACAACCAGTCATGATATTTTCATCTGATTGTCAAACAAATCACTTCAAAAAGTACGCATGTTCGTCCACTCCAAAATTATTCCAGCATCCAAACTGCGTAGACCTGCGCCATTTGATGAATGGAAATAGACATCTGTTACAAAACACCAAAAAGTGTGCCTAATGACATGTGCAGATTGCCTATGATTAGGCCTACATTAATTAGTTATATATCGATTATGCCTACATGAATTAGTTCTATATTGATTAGTCCTACATTAATTGATGCTCTTGCTGACAAATTAACTTTTTATTATAGCCTGAAAAGTCGGGACACCTGAAATGGGGCTGAAACTGGCCCGGGAAATACAGGATGGTCATCCTTAACACACATGGTCAATTTACTAGACGAGGCTACAATGTGTATTACCATGAACTTCAAAAAGGCCTACCAGTAGCCAGTGATGTATTGTTAAAAAAAAATATGTGAGTAAACTCTGATTGCCGGTCGCGTGAAAAAAGTAATACTCCCTATACTTTCAATGCATTTAAAAAAAAAAGTGGTTAACAGTGTTTGCTTGTGTTTACCCTCCACTAGGCCTACACCACTGCCACATGAACACACCCAGAATAGGTAGCCTACATTCAATATATAGTCATTCGAGTTGAATCGAAACATGTTTTACACCCTAGTACATGAGTTGTCCATAGTTCGTGTGTTAATGCTTGGAGTCGTCACAGATCGTGTAACATACCTTTCTTTCCTTACATTAATGACATTTATGACAGTGCTATTTGTCATTATTAAGCATTTAGCAATTGAATTAGAACACTGAACTTAAACGCCGTACAAATCAAGGATCTTAGAGATCAACAGAAATGCACTGTAGGTCTAAGTGTAACTATGCCTACGTAACGTTTCATTCCGTTTCCCTGTGAAAACAGTTTTCATGGGAACACAACTCTAAAATAATGTAGGCCTATGCCGTTGCAAAATGTAACGCTTCTAACCGAAAGAGTCAACTGTAGGCCTACTGCCATTAATGTATACTTGTTGAATGGATGTGCATTGGTGTCTAGCTGTAGGCTAGTTGTCTAGTAATATTGTCAACCATCATCAGCTGATACAGGAAAGAAAACAAACAATGATAGAAAAGAATGAAGCTAGATAAATGGTCTACTTCCTCTGGACACAGACGGCACGGAGAACAGCAGGAATTGCGCTCACCTGACAAACAAAAGCAAAGACGCTCTCTTAACAGTTGACTGACAAAAGCAAACAATGATAAATCAATGAATAAATCTAATGCATTGGAATAAAGGCAATTTTTTTAAAATCAAGGACGCATGGCAAACAAATGGCGAAAATGAGGACACACAAAGGAAAATCTGAGGCCGAAATTCAGCACTACTGGATGAACAACTCTGCCACATAAAAATAAATGGTTTAAACCATTACAGAGAGGTGGGGGTGTTTGTTTCATTGAAATATTTTATTTTCATATTTACCACTGTAAAACATATTTACCACTGCATTTTAAACAAATTGGAGAATGGTTAAATTAGCATTATTTAGAGACCCCTCCCAAAGTTTGACTTTTGTTGCATTTTGGGGAGTTAACGTCTCATCAGGGAAACTGGCTCCCTCGTAATGCCCTTACGCCAATAAACCTCTGAAAATGCCCCTAGGCAAAACGCAATTTATATTAACCTCACCACTCCCATCTAGTGACCACAAAATTGTACTCTCATCCAGTTGATCAGAAAAGGAAATGTCATTTTCAGTGTAATGTTTCTTTTTAGAAAACCCTTCCATAGTGAGTTCACAATCATATGGACAGTTTTCCTAATAGGCACTCTTCTCAGAAATAGATTTTCAGAAGATACTTATACACGTCTCATAAAAAATGGCTTTTCTCCAGGGCTTCTTCTTTTTGTTACTGACAGACATTTCATCATGCATAATTTCCACGCTACTATGTCACAAGAATGACTTGTGATAGAGCAAAGCAATAGAAATAGGAAGCCGATTCTAGATTTAATTTTGGATTGGAGATGCTTAATGTGAGTCTGGAAGGAGAGTTTACAGTCTAACCAGACACCTAGGTATTTGTAGTTGTCCACATATTCTAAGTCAGAACCGTCCAGAGTAGTGATGCTAGACGGGCGGGCGGGTGCGGACAGTGATCGGTTGAAGAGCATGCATTTAGTTTTGCTTGCATTTAAGAGCAGTTGGAGGCCACGGAAGGAGAGTTGTATGGCATTGAAGCTTGTCTGGAGGTTTGTTAACACAGTGTCCAAAGAAGGACCAGATGTATACAGAATGGTGTCGTCTGCGTAGAGGTGGATCAAAGAATCACCAGCAGCAAGAACGACATCATTGATGTCTAACCTGACAACAGGCCCTCCGATTTGACACACTGAACTCTGTCTGAGAAGTAGTTGAACTAGGCAAGGCAGTCATTTGAGAAACCAAGGCAGTTGAATCTGCCTATAAGAATGTGGTGATTGACAGAGTCAAAAGCCTTGGCCAGGTCGATGAATTCGGCTGCACAGTATTGTCTTTTATCGATGGCGGTTATGATATCGTTTAGGACGTTGAGCGTGGCTGAGGTGCACCCATGACCAGCTTGTATAGAATAACTATCTTCAAAGTAATGACTCGGGACGTCGGGTTTGATATGAAAGCTTCTTTTAGTAATAATTCTTGATCACGTTACATTTAACAACTTTAGATTCTACAGAGCAATGCAAGTAAGATGCTAGCGCAAAGGAGCCATCAATCACCTGTTAATTGCACTTAACTAGCGCGTTCACTCTCTACTTTCTGTCGCAAGGCATTCTGGAACTTGCAGTCAAAAGCGTAATTCAATACTAACCAATACAATTACATATGTAAATAACTGTAAAGAAATATCTTTAGATACAGCTCAATGAAAGTAACTTAAAAATTAACTCTGTAACACATTAAAGTTACAACATCCTCCCCCCCCCGATGAACAACTGTGTTCATCTAGATCTCTAGGCAGTATATCAACTGAATAGGTCTCAACAAAGTCCCTGAAGCAGTACGAACTGAACATGATCTAACTAGGCCATCTCGGCCTGGAAACAGTTCCTCAATCTTTCCTAGTTTCCAGGTTTGTCTGGGGGTGTTATCTTCTCCTATGAGTACACCGTCACCCGCTTTCAGTGGGGTGGGCTGTGGTGTATCACAGCAGTGTGCTGACTTTAGATCCAGCAAGTAGTCTCTTCGCCAACTGTTCCAGAAGCTGGTCACAAGTCTCTGCCTGTACTTCCATCTGCGTGTCATGTCCTCCTTGTTTAGCGTTGGGTGCTGAGTGTCAGCTGGAAATGGCTTTGGAGGCAAAGAGGTTAGTCGTTTACCCACCAGGAAGTGTGCTGGGGTCAGGGGTTGTGGTTCATCCACTTCATTGTGCACAAAGGTCAGAGGCCTAGAATTTAGAATTGCTTCAACCTCTGTCAGGACTGTGCACATCTCTTCAAAGTTGAGTGAAGCTCTCCCAAGAACCTTTCGCAGGCATGTTTTCACTGACCTGACAAGTCTTTCCCAGAATCCGCTCCACCAGGCTGCTCGCTCGGCGATGAACCTCCAGGTGATGCCCCTTTCTGAGAAGAAAGCCAAGAGTTGGGGCTCTTCGATTGCCTTCCACAGCTCTTTCAAGTCCTGATCAGCTCTCTTGAACGTTTTTGCACTGTCTGAGTAGCTGTACTTGTTAGGCAGAACCCATGGGTGCTGCTTTCTGAATGTGAAGCTGGACTGTTGCAGTCTTCCTCCTACACTGAGTAGTTCGTGTTCGTCCAGGAACGGTTTCAGTTCTCTGATTTTACAGGTCATTGTTTAGGCTTTTTCCTGCCTTCAGTAGTTTGATCTCCTGTCCAAAACTATGTTGTTGTGTTACCTTAATCCAGTACTTTTCTGCATCGAACAGTTCGTCAGCAGTCAGTTCACCTCGTATCTTTATGGTTGTACGAGCATTGGCTATGAATCTCTTTATCCAGGCGGTGACTCTGAACACTCTTTTCAGTTTGCTGTACCTTTCAAGCTCCAACACAGGTTCAGTGATTGCTGTGCTGTTTGCTGCGAGTTGTACAGTAACCTGGCAGCTGGACTTGAGTTCTATATTCACCTCTTCCGGAACCTTGTTATCATCAGTCTCTTTGGACTGATTGGGTGATATCAGAATTCTGGGTCCATTCCACCATAGCTCGCTCTGTGTCAAGTTTCGAACAGTTTGTCCTCTTGTAGGGAGGTCAGCTGGATTAGTTTTCCCTTCAATATGTGACCATGACTCTGGATTGGTCAAGGACTGGATCTCCGTCACTCTGTTCGCAACAAACTGTTTCCATTTCTGAGCTGAGCTGCAAATCCAATGCAGCACGATCATCGAGTCTGTCCACATTTGGATCTGTTTTTCTTCCAATTTCAGTGTGGTCATCAAGTTGTTTGCGAGTCTCGCTCCAATCACAGCTCCCATGAGCTCCAGGCGTGGCAGCGTCATTTTCTTGAGTGGGGCTACCCTGGACTTGGATGCGACTAGACTTGTTGTTTCCCTGTCTTGTGACTCACCTTGCAAGTAAGCTACTGCACTGTAAGCCCTTTCACTTGCATCACAGAACACGTGTAGTTTCAGAGTGTGGCTATTCTGTGTCCGCATGTCTGTTCTGTACCACCTTGGTATGGTGAGCTGGTGTAACTGGGGTAGTTCTGAACACCACTGTTGCCATTCTCGTGTCAGATCAGGTGGTAATTCTTCGTCCCAGCTGAGTCCCCTCTCCCACATTTCCTGGAACATGCACTTGATCCTGATGGTGAAGGGAGTTAAGAAACCAAGAGGGTCGAAGATACGTGCAGACGACTGTAGAACACTTCTCTTTGTGTTTTCCCTTTGCTTTAGAATGCTCAGTAGCGGCCTGAGGTCAAACAAAGTCATCTGTTTCCGGTCTCCATACTAAACCTAAAACCTTCAGCACTAATCCTTGTGTTTCTAGCGTCAACGGGTGGTCAGTTGTCGTACTCTGCTCCCATTTTGTTTTTAATTCAGGAGAGTTGGTCATCCACTTGCAGAGGTCCATGTCTGCAATCGACAACATTCGCTTTGCAGTTGTTGTCACAAGGTAAGCCTCTTCAACATTGCGTGAACTTGCAATGAAATCATCTACATAGAGTGACTCTCTCAGTATCTCTACAACTTCTGGTTGTTCTGTTTCATATTGTTTCAGGTGCTTCCTGATTGTAGCTGCCAGCAAAAATGGACTTGGGGAAGCTCCAAATACCACTCTTTTCATCCTCAGCACACGCAGCTCCTCTTCATTTTCTCCCCTTGGTGGGCCTGTGAGCCATAGAAATCTCACGGCGTCTCTGTCTCTCTCTGCTAGGGATATCTGCAGGAAAGCTTTCTTGATGTCTGCCATGAATGCGATCTCATGTAGTCTGAACTTTATCAGAACGCTGAGCAGATCCGGATTCAGGTTCGGTCCTGTGAGTAGACAGTCATTGAGGGATGGACAGCCATCTTCATGGAACGAGGCATCAAACACCACTCTCAGTTTTGTGGTCACCTTATCTTCTCGGAGTACTGCATGGTGAGGTAAGTAGTATTTTACGTTGTCTGCACTTGATGCGTTGTCCTTGGGCACGTCCTCTGCCATATCCTGTTGTAAGTAGTCCTCTACCACTTCATTGTATCTGCTGTACAACGTCACATCCTTCTTCAGTCTTTTCTTCAGACCTTCAAACCGTTTCTTGGCGATTCTATAGTTGTCTTGGAGTTCTGGCATTTCTCGTTTCCATGGCAACTCCACGTGGTATCGCCCATCTTTGAAGGTGGTTGTTTCCTCGAACCTCTGTAGAGCCTCGGTTTCCTCTGGGTTCTGTGGTTTCTCGCTTATAATACCCAGAGACTCAAGCTCCCAGAATGCATGCAGTTGTTTGGAGACTAGTGTGTCTTCATCAAGTGGGATGAACATGCAAGTTGCCTCGGCGACACTTGACATGAACACGGGTCCCTGCACCGACCATCCAAAGGTGCTCTCTAAAGCAACCAGCGTCTCCGTCAGTCGCTCCACTCTGCCTGATACTATCTGCCAGTAGTAGTCTGCTCCTATCAGGACAGAGAGTTCAGGATCATTGTCATCTCCTGGAAAGTCTGCGAGCTGCAGTCCCTTTCTATTGAGCTCATGTCGAATCTGTTCACCAGGAACCTTCATCACAGCTGTGCACACTTGTGGGGTTTCAATTGCCTCTCTCTCTATTCTCTGCTGTTTGTCCCAGACATTCTCCAAGATGACTTTCACTGTGTTGCGTTGGGACGTTGCTGGGGCAGAGGAGCCAAACGTGTGAAGAGTGAGTGCCTCTTGTCTGATTACTGGTAGCTTCAAGCCCTTCACAAGGTTTTCATGTATGAAGCTTCTCTGACTGCCTCCATCTAGTAAGCAACGAGCTATCTTCCTGCCCGATGGGCCTTCTACCCATGCCTTTGCCATTTGTAGCAACACAGTGTTCTGTCCATCTGGTTTCATCTTCACTGAATGGGGAATAACTGAGGAAACAACAGCATCTGCAGAAACAGTAGGGGGTTGCACCTCACTCCTCTTACCAGCACACACAGAAATGTGATGTCTGCTTCCACATGTTGCACATGACACATCTTTGACTTTACAGAATTTTGCTATGTGTCTCTGTCCTAAACATACAAAGCATCTTCCCATTTTCTTTAGTTTCTCTTTGCGTGCAGCAATATTGTGGTCAGGGCAGTTTTCTGAATTGTGGTCTGCACTGTCACAGAATAGACAGTTTTGTTCCTTCTGGCTGGCTGTATGCAGTGCTGCAGCAGAGGGCATGTTGGGTCTTTTTGTTTTCATTTCATTGGAGAAGCATGACTTGTTCCATGGTTTGCTCTCTTTCTGTTGGTTGCATGATCTTGTCATTTGTAGCGCTCTCTCCCTGCTCTGAACCTCCTTCTGTAGGAAACTGACAATCTCAGACACTTTCCATTCATCATCTACTCCCCTCTGACGACTATAGTCAAGAGCTATGTCCTCTGGAATCATCTGCAGTAATATTGGGCATAGTAGGCTTCCATAGGTTTCTGACACTACACCCAGTGATTCCAGGCTCCTAATCTGAATTTCACATTCATCATATAGCTGCCTCAATGCATTTAGATCAGAGGATTTCTTCACAGGGGTGAGATTCTGCAGCTTTGACATATGAGCACTAATCACAAGATCTTTCCTTCCAAATCTGCTCTTGAGTAGAGCGATTGCATCATCATAGTTACTGTCTGTTAACATCAGTCCTGCTACTGCCTTTGCAGCTGGTCCATTGAGATATGTTTTCAGATAGGTAAACTTCTCTTTATTACACAGTGAATCATTGTTGTGAATAGCAGTCTCATACTGACTCCAAAACTCCTGCCACATACTGACATCTCCATAGAATTTCTCAATAATCAACTTTGGTAGCCTTACTGATTGTCTCTGTGATCTGTTGGCGTTAGCGTCACTCACCCGTGCTGGTAGTGGATTGAGATCCTGGTTTTTCTTTATCACTCGTTGTGCACGGCTCTTCAGCATGATAACGCACTCTTTGTAATCCTCCGTGCATGCAATCTCTGCCTCCAATCCGTCCAATGGCGTTAACTGTTCAATTCACGATCAAGTTCAAACAAACTGTCCTCCTTAGCTGACAGCAATTCCAACAATGTACTCAAGTGATCGGTATCCGGATTCGACTGGGATATTTCCACGTCAATCTGATTCAAAATCCGTGTTGTGGCACCTCGAATGGTACCCCGCTTTCGTCTCATTCTTTCGGTTTCATGCCGGTGTTCCTCCTCAGCCATTTCAGCCGCTTCTTCGTCGCAGCTCATATCCCGGGTTTCGGCACCAAAATATAGAATAACTATCTTCAAAGTAATGACTCGGGACGTCGGGTTTGATATGAAAGCTTCTTTTAGTAATAATTCTTGATCACGTTACATTTAACAACTTTAGATTCTACAGAGCAATGCAAGTAAGATGCTAGCGCAAAGGAGCCATCAATCACCTGTTAATTGCACTTAACTAGCGCGTTCACTCTCTACTTTCTGTCGCAAGGCATTCTGGAACTTGCAGTCAAAAGCGTAATTCAATACTAACCAATACAATTACATATGTAAATAACTGTAAAGAAATATCTTTAGATACAGCTCAATGAAAGTAACTTAAACATTAACTCTGTAACACATTAAAGTTACAACAGCTTGGGAACCAAATTGCATAGCGGAGAAGGTACGGTGGGATTCGAAATGGTCGGTGATCTGTTTGTTAACTTGGCTTTCGAAGACTTTTGAATGGCAGGGTAGGATAGATATAGATCTGTAACATAGAGTCTATAGTGTCACCGCTTTGAAGAGAGGGATGACCGCAACAGCTTTCCAATCTTTAGGGATCTCAGACGATACGAAAGAGAGGCTAGTATTAGGGGTTGCAACAATTGCGGCAGATCATTTTAGAAAGAGAGGGTCCAGATTGTCTAGCCCAGCTGATTTGTAGGGGTCCAGATTTTGCAGCTCTTTCCGAAAATCGGCTATCTGGATTTGGGTGAAGGAGAAATGGGGGAGGCTTGGGCAAGTTGCTGTGGGGGGTACAGAGCTGTTGACCGGGGTAGGGGTAGCCAGTTGGAAAGCATGGCCAGCCGTAGAAAAATGCTTATTGAAATTCTAGATTATAGTAGATTTATCAGGGGTGACAGTGTTTCCTAGGCTCAGTGCAGTGGGCAGCTGGGAGGAGGTGCTCTTATTCACGTTACAGTGTCCCAGAACTTTTTGGAGTTTGATCTACAGGATGCAAATTTCTGTTTGAAAATGCCTTCCTAACTTTCCTAACTGCCTGTGGGGCTTTTCGATGCTAATGCAATACGCCACAGGATGTTTTTGTGCTGGTCGAGGGCAGTCAGGTCTAGAGTGAACCAGGGGCTATATCTGTTCTTAGTTCTACATTTTGGGATGGGGCATGCTTATTTAAGATTGTGAGGAAAGCAGTTTTAAAGAATAACCAGGCATCCTCTACTGACGGGATGAGGTCAATATCCTTCCAGGATGCCCGGGCCAGGTCGATTAGAAAGGCCTGCTCGCTGAAGTGTTTTAGGGAGCGTTTGACTGTGATGAGGGGTGGTCGTTTGACCGCGGACCCATTACGGACGCAGGCAATGAGGCAGTGATCGCTGAGATCCTGGTTGAAGACAGCAGATGTGTATTTAGAGGGCAGGTTGGTCAGTATGATATCTATGAGGGTGCCCGTGTTTACGGATTTAGAGCTGTACCTGGTATGTTCCATGATAATTTGTGTGAGATTATGGGCATCTATTTTAGATTGTTGGATGGCCGGGGTGTTAAGCATATCCCAGTTTAGGTCACCTAACAGTACAAACCCTGAAGATAAATGGGGGGCAATTAATTCACATATGATGTCCAGGTTACAGCTGGGGGCTGAGGGCGGTCTATAACAAGCGGCAACAGTGAGAGACTTATTTCTGGAAAGGTGGATTTTTAAAAGTAGAAGCTCGAACTAATGTAACTTTATAGGACCATTTAGACCAATAGATAGAGAGGGATGGATGGGAGAGAGCTGTTAAGTTCGGACTCCCCTTTATAGATACATTATTGTAATTATAAGGCACTTGGGGTTTTAATCTAAGTGAAGTGCTTTGGGGAGATATGGCAGCGGACGGGCAGAGCGGAGGAGATACCTCTCTAAAACTGCCTTTGAATGAGATATATAGAGGGGAGCGGATGTGCATCCACAGCACATCGTGTCGGCTTTGTCTTAAAGCCTCTCTCTCTCTCTCTCTCTCTCTCTCGCTCTCTCTCTCTCTCTCTCTCTTTCTCTCTCCCTCTCTCTCTCTCTCTCTCTCTCTCTCTCGCTCTCTCTCTCTCTCTCTCTCTCTCATCCACACATGTGAACGAACGATCGAACACATGCACACGCGCACACACACAGCACTGTATCCCGGGTTTCAAGTTAAGTCGAAACCCTCTGCCCCTAAAGCCTCTCCAATCGCTAAGGTAGAAGTCCACTCTGACTTCTCGACATCTCACTCACTGCAAATAGATGTAACATAGTAAAAGTCAATTATATGATATATTACAAATTCAAATTCAAATTATATGTTAACAATTGCAATTGGTTGTGGCTAACGTTAGCTAGGTGGCTAAGTCTCTAATGCTAACATTAGCTAGGTGGCTAACGTTAGCTAGGCTAGGGCTTAGGGGTTAAGGTTAGAGTTAAGGTTAGGAGTTAGGTTAAAGAGTTAAGGGTTAGGGTTAAGGGAAGGTTAGCTAACATGCTAAGTAGTTTAAAGTAGCTAAAAAAAGTAGTAAGTAGTTGCAAAGTTGCTATTTCGCTAAAATGCTAAAGTTGTCTGTGCTGAGATTCAAACACGCAACCTTCGGGTTGCTAGACGTTCACGTTATACGCCTACCCACCCAGCTCGATCATTTTTGCCATAAGTAACCGTCTGTCTTATGCAACTATACCAAACGTAACATATCATAATTTGAGTGTCCCAGATTTACATTTAGTATGTTATGTCTAGTCTATAAGACTTGGCTGGCTGTTCTAGACCTTGGCTCAGTGTTAGTCCTGGAATTCACAAAGTGTCTCAGAACAGGTCTACGATCAACTTAGATTTTTAGATCAAAATTATTGAGGGAGGACCTGATCCTTGATTAGCAACCCTATCACAAGTTGCTTTGTGAATAGGTGAAGGTGTCTCAGTTGATTTGCAGTGAGTGAGATGTCGAGAAGTCAGAGTGGACTTCTACCTTAGCGATTGGAGAGGCTTTAGGGGCAAGGTTGGAACATGAACTTCTACTGTCTAGATGCATTTTGTATAAAATAGCCTCAAAATAGCCTGTTCTTTTCTTCCTCTGTCCTCCTCCCCGTAACCTTTCACTCCTAAGTGCACTCACCCCAGGCCCCAGAACAAACTGACATCCTCTCTTATCTCTCATTGCCATTCTCTCCATCTCTCCATCTCTCATCAGCACTTCATCTACAGGGGGTTCATCCCTCGCTCCACATTGTACTCCTCCTTCACTCTTCTCTTTTCCATCACTTTTTCATTCCTTTTCTGCCTCAAGTTCTTACTTCCCTCCCTCCTCTCTCCACCCTTCTTCCTAGTGACCCTCCCTCTCCCCATCCCTTCTTCCACTATCTCCCTCCACTGCTGCAATCCCTCCTCTTAAACATCATAAAATACCCTCCTATCCCAATCCAGCCCTCTCTCCTTCTCTCCCTCCCTCTTCATTTATGTTTCCCTCCCTCTCTCTCTCCCCTTCATCTCACCTCCAGCCACTCAGCGCTCCCTCTCCCTCTTCAGCAGCACCGCCCGCTCTCTTTCTCTTTCTACCTTTTTCTCTCTCTCGCTCCCTTTTTTTCCTCTCTCTCCTTCTCTCTTTGGCTCACAGAAGGTTCCCAGGCTCCTGGTCCGTCCGTCTGTCCTTCTGCCCGTCCGCCTGACCGTCCGACGATCCCACTGAAGCTCCAGCACCAACCGGGACACAGACTCTCACAAAGGTAAGAAATAAGGGAAGATGAGAGGGGCTCTGCTTCCCTCAACTATCACTGATGCTGGAGGCAGACAGGATGAGGGAAAGAAAGGGAGAGGGAGTGGGGAGAACCAGAAATGAGAAGAGATGAAGTGGAAAAAGAAGAGGGAGAGAGGAGTGGAGAGGAGGGGCGGTAATGCAGTGCACTGTTACTTGTGAGATGAGAGGAATATAGAAAGAGATGTTCCGACTGAAATTAGGTGTCTTGAGGAAACTGTCTGAGAACAGAGAAAGAGAGAACAGTTTGATGCATTCAGCGGGCAGAATTGCAGAAAGGGAGAGAGGGATGGAGAGGGATAGAGAGAATGTCATGAAAATGTTGGTGTATCAGCTGTGCTGCTGCAGAAAGCAGAAAGCGGCGGCAGCTCTGCCTCTACGTAAAATTCCATTCACAAACAAGAGCTGAACTCTGGCGACTCTGATTAGTCCCCGAGCGGTGTGTGTTTGCTTCAATGTGTGTGTGTACTGTATTAGAGAATGAGATGGAGTAAGGGTGAGAGGGAAGGAGGGAAAGCGGGAGGGAGAAGGGGAATAGAAAGTCTATTAGATAGCTCTTCTGTGGGTCTGGTGCTAATGCTGTGCTTGAGCGGCTGCTCCGGCAGCACACACCATGCAGACTAACAGAGAGAGATGAACTGAGTAGGTGTGTACACTTTAATACAAGATGTAATGTATTGAGGAAGGGGGGGTCCAAATGGAAATAATGAGTGATGTCGCCGGTGTGGGTTGGCACGCTTGTCATAATGCAGGCTATAGATACAAAGACGATCAGTGTGACTTTGCGACAGACTTTGGGACACTTTCCCTCCTCAACTCCTCCCTCCCCTTCCTTTCCCCTTCTCCCCTACTCCCTGATTGCCTCATCTCTCACTCCAGATTGCTCCCCTTTGATAACATCTGTAGAAACAGAGCTGCACTCCTGGCATGCAAACAGCAGCCTGTAAGAGTGACGTTACATTTCTGGGAAACAGTCGTTGGTGCGGCAAAGTACGAGCAAACCTGAAGTACATAGGGGGGGGGGGGGGGGGGGGGGGGGGGGGGGGGGGGGGAGAGGAGAGAGGAGAGAGAGAGAGAGAGAGAGAGAGAGAGAGAGAGAGAGAGAGAGAGAGAGAGAGAGAGAGAGAGAGAGAGAGAGAGAGAGAGAGAGAGATGTGGAGAGGTAGGCGGTAATGCAGTGCACTGTTACTTGTAAGAAGAGAGGAATATAGAAAGAAATGTGTAGAATAGAGAAAGAGAGAACAGTTTGATGCACGCAGCGGGCAGAAATGCAGAAAGGGAGACGGAGAGAGATAGGGATTGTAAGAGAGAAGGATGGAGAGGGATAGAGCGAATGTCATGAAAATGTTGGTGTATCAGCTGTGCAGCTGCAGAAAGCGGAAAGCAGCGGCAGCTCTGCCTCTCCGTAAAATCCCATTCACAAAAAAGACCTGGAATAGACGTTGAATTGACGTCGGTGCCCAGTGTGTAGAAAGATGCTTCTTTCCCCTGCTCCATCCATCCTCCATCTCTTTTTCACTACATATAGTATCTCACACCCCATCACTCCTCTTTCATTAGAAGTGAATGTGAGGGGTGTGATGCATGACTCTAGTCTATATCATCTCGTGAATTTCTAGGGATTCACTGATTTAGAGGCGAGCGGCTCTTTGGAGTGTGAAATACGACCTTGTGAAATATACCGCCGAAGTGTCTGTCGCATTTGTGGCAGCTGGGATCTGCTGGGATACCCAGTACAGCACAGGACAGGAGTAATGGGGGTGTGCACGGGAGCATGGTGGAAGGGTGGGACTCTGGAGAAATTTAAGGGTTGTGTCAGTGCGGGTAACCGAGTTCTTGTGTGGTACACCTTCTGCTTGGTGGCAGCTATGTGTTCAAGGGTTCAGCCTCTGGTTTGGTTTGCCGCTGCAGTGTGTGTTAGAGTGACTTTCATCCTCCTTCTTCTTGAGGTGTCTCTCCACAAACCCTGTCTAAAATAGTGGAGTAATTCAAGCATGTTATTGTGTGTGTGTGTGTGTGTGTGTGTGTCTGCAAACAAACCGGACCAGCCCAGACCAGAGCAGGCATTCTTCAGCGCAATGTAGCACCGCAGTTAATGAAGCATATCTCATCCCCGATCCCTGTCTCTGATTCAGGCACGGGCAGATTAATGACACCATGGAACATGGATGGGATTAGAGTACCAATCCAGCAGAGATGATCAATCTAGCCTGCTAGTACCAGTGTGCCAGTGCCAGTTTAGCATCCCCACATACATCAAACTACAGATCTACTTATTATCTATATATTTTCTACAATTCCACATAGATGTGTGTGGGTGCCTTTCTGCGTGTGCAGCGTACGTATGTTTGAGTGAGTTTGAGTGAGTGGGTAGCTAGCTGGGTGCCAGTGGGTGAAAGAATAGGAAAATGTCATGATTACTTGGAAGAAGAGAAATTTGTTGTGTGGGATTGTGTAGGTGAGAGGTTGTTAGATGTTAGATGGGACCAGCTAATTGTGTGCGGACGGATCCAGAGTGCGTGTTTGAATTTTTACGTGGGCAGCCTCAAAACTGAACTGTATGAAACTAATGCACAGCTGCGTTCTACGGTCCGAAAGGCATCACTCGCAATTCAAAAACACACCCACAACTACACTCTTAGAAAAAAGGATTCCAAAAGGGTTCTTCGGCCGTCCCTATTGGAGAACCCTTTATGGTTCCAGTTAGAACCCTTTTTGGTTCCAGGTAGAACCCTTTTGGGATCCATTTAGAACCCTCTGTGGAAAGGGTTCTTTATGGAACCCAAAGGGGTTCTTCAAAGGGTTCTCCTATGGGGACAGGCAAAGAACCCTTTTCAGTTCTCTTTTTCTAAGAGTGTACAGGGATGTGACTATAATATGTAGCTTCCTCCACTTAAAAGGCTACTTGCAAGTAGCCACACCCATAAAAAATAATTTTTTAAATGTGCATTTCTGATAGATGAAATTGAATGAATTTAAACAAAGCTATTCTCAATTTGCATTGATAGATTTTGACATTAAAAACAGGCAATTAACACAGAGTTAATCGACCTCCGGTGCAGAGCGTTAATTAAAAAACAGATCGCCATCATTATAAAGAGGAGAATAAATGGGGGGATGAGAAAGAAAATAGTATTTTCCTCTCTCTTTGCTGAAGTGGCAGGCTGTACTTATACTGTAAGGCAGTGGCGGTCGGTGCCATTTAAGATAAGGAAGGGTCTTTTTTTTGTGAACATGGCCTTCTTTCTATTATAGCATATTGGATGACTGTCGTTCATATTCCATTCACTCAGCTCAATATATCATTGATAGGTTTAGGCTAATACATAATTCTCCAATTTTCCCTATTCCCATCATGAGGATGGTACAACCTAGCCTATGAATTAAAGTTTACAATGTAGATGCACACAGGTGGAGGGAAACATTTGAGACGACAGACAGTGACACATGGACAGACAGAGACACATTCAATACCGTCTTGCACGCTCTTGCCTGCATCTAGCTGATCTAGGGTGTAATCCTTAGTCCAACAGTTGCAAACGTTCGCAAACGTTTTCAACAGAATCAGCAGAATGAATACACCCCTGATCACGCGTAAACACAGTTCACTTTCATAGCAGCCACGTTGTATTCCTTCTTGCATCCTTGAGCTCTCCTCCTCTCACCCTTTCCCTTTGTTTGTGGACTTCAATGCACAACACATCAGCTGTATGTGACCAGGTGAAAAAACCTTTTCAAGCCAAACCATATCATAACCTCTACACACAGCTTGCATCGATGTCACCATATTAGCTAAAGTAATGTCATAGTCAACATAGCTAATAGAACTAATGTGTTAGTAAACCCGCTACAATCATGCAGTAACGTTACAGTCAGTAAGTACAGTCAGTAAGTACAGTCAGTAAGCAGCTCACCTTGACATGGAAGAGTTCCAGTGTTGTGTTGGCAATTCATAGCCTCTGTTTGAGCAGGGTATTTGAGTAGCTAAGTAAGTGAAACAGATTTTTTTTAAATTATGAAATCTCTCTCTCTATCTCTCTCTCTTGCTTGTCCTTCATTTTGGAATAAATCAATTTGTTCAAAACTGTTCAACTATTGTCTTTCTCTCTCTTTTAGTTAAGTACTCACCACATGTTATGCACTGCAGTGCTAGCTAGCTGTAACTATGCTTTCAGTACTAGATTCATTCTCTGATCCTTTGATTGGGTGGGCAACATGTCAGTTCATGCTGTAAGAGCGTCCTCTGGAAGTTGTCATATTTACTGTGTAAGTCTATGGAAGGGGGTGAGAACCATGAGCCTCCTACAGTAGGTTTTGTATTGAAGTCAATGTACCCAGAGGAGGATGGAAGCTAGCTGTCCTCCGGCTACACCATGGTGCTACCCTACAGAGTGTGGTTGAGGCTACTGTAGACCTTCATTGCAAAATAATTTTAATAAATTATTTGGTGACATTTGAATATATATAGTAGAGATTGATCTAAAAAGGATAACTTTTTAAATGTTTTACAAAAAAAAAATCACTGGGTAGGATGGTTCTCCTCTTCCTCCTTTGAGGAGCCTCCACTGCTGTAAGGAGTGGGAAACTCAGAAGCTGCTGCCTGTCTGCCTGTCAGCATTGTGGGGATTGATCCCAACGTAGTTTGACACTCATGACAATTCATTACTGTGTTGAAACACACTCTTGCATTAACCCCCATTTGTGCACACACACACACACACACACACACACACACACACACACACACACACACACACACACACACACACACACACACACACACACACACACACACACACACACACACACACACACACACACTTATAAACCCATTCACCTAGATGCACACATAGCGAGAGGTCACACACACCGTTCCGGAAGAGGACGTTTAGTTTTTCCATTGCTCAGCAGAACAGCACAATACCATCTCCATCCCTCCATCCCTCCATCCCTCCATCCCCACCTACATAAACTCCCACGGTCAGGTCACCAATGCAATGCATTCATCTCTTGAACTTTGGCCAACAAAATTCACTTAGACATCATCCTCCAACTCATAATGCCCATAATGCTTTGGGGTTAGGGTTAGGGTTAGGGTTAGGGTTAGGGTTAGGGTTAGGGTGAGGGTTAGGGTTAGGGTTATGTTTATGGTTAGGGGTTAGAAAAAAATTGATTTTGAATGGGACTGAATTGTGTGTCCCAACAAGGTTAGTTATATAAGACTGTGTGTATGTGTGTATGTATGCAGTGTGTGTGTGTGTGTGTTACTGATCAGATGAAAGCACATGTGGGACCAAGTGTCATTACAGGGCTGGAAGTTGGAAGCCAGAAGCTGGAAGGGAGCCATAACTTTGAGTCACCTGCTAATAGAGAATTATGAATGTGGTGCTAATGTAGCCTGGTCCCAGATCTGTTTGTGCTTTTCCCTACTCCATTGGCATTCCATAAGGAGTTGGCAAGAGAGCAGAAACAGACTGGCTGCCAGGCTAGTGCTAATGATGCATGGTGCTGGAACATCAGCTGTTGTTCCGTCTACATTTGCATCTAGATTTCAGATATTCTAGTTTTACAAACTACCTGTGTTATGCAGTAAGTGTATTAATGTGTGGAGGGGGAAACTGTTGTATTGTTTTGATGGATGAGGGGTTTTTCTGTTGTTGAATATCCAGGTGCTGATGTAATTGCCACCACACCTGCAATACACTCGCTTTCTTGTATCTTCTTTTACTCTCTCTCTCTCTCTTCCTCTGTTACTCACTCGTTTTCTTACTTTCTCTCTATCACCAGCGCTCTCCCTATCCAAACGAAGGTGTGAAAAGGGGACACTTCCCACTTTGTGCCAAAGTTCAGTCGATCTATTTTAGAGATTTGGCCATGCATTTTTTAAGGCCAACGTATTTTTAAACCGCCCGAGCAACAGAGGTCGCTGAGAGCGAATCTAACTTTAGTAGTGACACAGAGGTCACCGCAGCGCTGCAGGAGTCAGGCCTAGCAATTAAAACCTCCACAAACTCCTAAATGAGATCATTAGTGTGATGGGATGGATGGAAGTCATCTGGGAAGAGGCAGTGGAGACGAAAGTGGATTGAGATTTGTCTTTTTATGGGTCACGGAGGGAGGGAGTTTTTGGTGAAGTAAATGGGATGATAATGTAACATTGTGACCTATTTTGATGCGGTGTGACTTAAAGTCCTTACTCTTTTGGGAGAGTCAGTGGATGCGGATGAGATATAGACATAGATGTACACACATACACACACACAGCACAACAAATGACGCTTCTTACCCAACATCATTTGCAAAAGTGTACTCCTGCTCTGTGTCCTTTAATAAACAGCATCCCCCTGCACCACAGTTCATCTAAGTGAGACAGGGGGCACTGTTTCACAGACAAGTGGATGAGTAGATGGAGATACTGCTGCATTCCCTATATGAGGTCTCAAACTTCTGCTCCATCTCCTCCTGAGGTTTCTCATGAACCCGCCACTTACCGGCTACACAATTAGTCCCTTACAGAAGACCGCTGCCTGGTCCCTGGCAGAACAGTTCAATCTTAGAACTACTGTTCTCTACTCCCTGCATAGAGAATAGATGCCAAGAAAGAACAACTTAGTGGGCAAAAGTGCAGAAGTTACCAAACTCTATTCTATTCCTAGCAATGACTACGATGACCAGATGTCATTGCATTATCAGTGTGATACAAGGGATAAGCAGGACTTGGAATATCATTCGTTGTGACCAATATACATCATATTCCACATCAGCTGTCATATTATCATACATTCCTGAAAATGAGCGAAGAGGATGATGGACGTTTTTCTCCCCTCCTCTCTCCCATTGCTTTGCCGGCCTGCTAATATATTTTAGACGGGAGCTGGGAGCATTCCGGACTGGCCCCTGATCATCATAGAGATCATCTGAATGCAGGAAACATGCAATCCCGTCTGTGTCCGAAAATCCTCTATATCCCTACATAGTGCACTGCTTTTTAATAGAGCTCTATGGGCCCTGGTCAGAAGTAGTGTACTATCTAGCAAATAGGGTGCCATTTTGGATGCAATCGTTATGTCAGTGTGAGCAAGGGGCCTGCAGTATAGCCAGCGCTAAACGTCTCTGTTTATCGCGTATTACACTGATGAGCTTCATTCACTTGAATGTCATTCTCTATTTGGGAGTGTTAGGTTGAAGCCTTATCTGTGAATGGGCTTTGGTCATGATACTGTAGTACTGTAGATTCACACGCACGCACGCACGCACGCACGCACGCACGCACGCACGCACGCACGCACGCACGCACGCACACACACACACACACACACACACACACACACACACACAATCATACCGTGTGTGTGTGTGTGTGTGTGTGTGCCCAGTTGCCAACAGCCCCTTTAGCTCTTTCAGATTGTGTTAATCTCGCTCTATTTTCTATCTTTATGAATGACAACGCATATCGTTCCTTTGTAGAACCATGAATGTGTGCATCCCCTTCTCCCTCTTTCCTCTCCATCTCTCTCCTCCTCCCTACCTCTTTTCTGTGTGGAGCTGTGAGAGACACTCAACTCAGTTTGCCTCAGGCTCGGCCCCGGCTCCCACCAGCAGAGTGTGAAGACTGTGTCAGAGTAAGAGAGGAGAGCAGTAGAGGAGGAGTGGAAGCCCAGTGCTGGACTGGCTTTTATGGTGCAAGGTCAATGGAGGGTTTATATGGCCGAGCGTGCACACACACACACACACACACACACACACACACACACACACACACACACACACACACACACACACACACACACACACACACACACACACACACACACACACACACACACACACACACACACACACACACTTCTGCAAGACAAGAGGCGCTGTCAGGTGGCCGAGTTTCTGCTGCCACTACTGCTGACAAGGCAAGCCACTGCCAATGGGACAGGGGCTTCAGCTTCTCTCTTTGAATACACAGACACACTCCAACAATCTACACTGAAGCACACACACGGACACACGCACACACACCCTGACTCACTCACACACTCAGTAAAAACATGAGCAGAGGAATGTGCAGATCTGCGTGGATGGTGGTCACCCACCCAGTCACCCACACTGCACGAGGAAACACATCAAGAGCTAATGCAAATACATGAACACATACTCGATATCTGGTTTATATTTAGTCTGATGCAAACAACCACACACAACAAAACATATTAAAGTGACGTGATGTCATGTCAAAGTTCTGACAGATAGGCCACTTATGTAATGTACTACTTATTTGCCGATAATCCGTAATTACGATTTTGAGAGCTGTGCAAGAAGAAGACTGAATTACTATTACTACTGAGTTATTACGATAACAACACAATTATAGGGTTTTGGGCTTTTGTGTTCGCAGCCTGCAAGGACCATGGGTTAAATCCCAGACAAACAGAGAATGTGCTGACAATGTAACGCCCAAACAAATTGTATGTTCAACAATTTTAAGCAGCCCACGACTGTGACTTTAAACCTTGTCTCCCTCTTCCTTCATCCCTCTTCTAGCCCCCCCCCCCCTTCCTCCCCTCTATCAAAGACTAGCGCAGAATACAAATTGTGTTGCGCTTTAGTTTTTTGGTACCGTAAGCCTAGGGCATGAGGAGAATGGGGAATAGAAGTGAATCTGTCCCAGGAAGAGAAAGAAAGGATCCAGCACAATAGAGAGGCTTAGACCAGCCTGATGCAGACAACGAGCTGAGAGGAGAAGAAATGAGAGAAACAGAGAAGAAAAGAGCAAGAGAAAATGGGAAGAAGGAGGAGGAGGACCGTCGAAAGGGAGGTGCTGGAGGGCATGCGAGAAGAAAGAAAGAAAGAAAGAAAGAAAGAAAGAAAGAAAGAAAGAAAGAAAGAAAGAAAGAGAGGAAGAAAGAAACCGATGAGAAAAGGAAAATGCAAACCAGAGACAGAGGAGAGGAGCCAGAGGAGCGAGGGATAAAAGACAAGAAAATAAAGGAAGATGAAGGAGTGTGTGATGGATGGACAGGCACTGTTCTGCGGATGTACGAATCCTCAGCCTCAGCACCATGCTAGTTGGCTAAGTGATACACAGGACCCTGATATCCAGCCCCTCCCCATAGTCTCTTTCTCTCTCTTTCTCTCTCACTCCTCCCCCAGGATCCTCTGTCACCCTCAGTGGCCATCAAAACCCATCAGACTCATCCTGGACAGGCCTGGCTGCCACTCACACTATACTAAAGGAAACAGGAATCCCCTTCATACACTTAGACACACACACGCACACTTAGACACACACACACACCCAAACACACACACACACACACACTCCTGACACCACCATGACCTCTTTTAGCCTCCTTTGTTCACTACAGTGGCCTGCCCCTGTGGATACTGCTCTCCTCTCTCTCTCTCTCTCTCTCTCTCTCTCTCTCTCTCTCTCTCTCTCTCTCTCTCTCTCTCTCTCTCTCTCTCTCTCTCTCTCTCTCTCTCTCTCTCTCTCTCACACACACACGCACACGAACGCACACGCACGCACACACTCAATCCCAATCACAAACACACACACACAGCATTGGGGGCGAAAACATCTGTCTCACTTGATTTAGTGTCTTTCTCTACACACAAAGGAAAATTGGGGTGAACAGTAGAGTTTTATAGTTCAGAAAAAAAATAAGCCCTTACATCACACCGTGTAAGGCACTCATGCTTGAAAGGGGCTGTGGTTTTTGTCCTTGCAGATAGTCCCTCTTAGTAGTGGAACCTATAGGACACTTTTTATGGTGTGAATAGCTATCTGTAAATATCACGACAATCTAACATTGACTAGTGGAATGCAGTCATATACATATTGTCCTTGAAGGTACAGAAGGGGTTCAATACCGAAAGAGCATTTCCCATCCCTGCCCATCTGGCAGTTGTCACTCGAGACTCAATCAAACGCTCTTAGCATATTTGGAGGGGGAGCCAATTTGAACCAGAGGCGGCTGGTGGGTGAATAAATAGGAGGAGGGCTCATTGTAATGGTTGGAATGGAATAAATGGAACGGTATCAAAAACAAGGAAATGTGTTTGATACCTTTCCATCCATTCCATTGCAACTATTACGATGAGCCCATTTGTTGGGAGTTGTTCCCATGTGGTGAATTGATGCTCAGTTCAGAGTTGTTCAGAGTACTCCTGCCCCCCTGCTGAGACGAGACTTGTCACATATGTTGGGTGTTAGGCTCTGTGGAGAGAGGAAGAGCACTACTGACTGTCCATAAACCCTTCACTGCCAGTGGATTACCATAGACTTCAACGTTTTACCCATGATCACAGAATGTGTATGTTTATATGGGAGATCACATGTCATGATGTCATTACCAATAAAGGTAAATAAAGACCCATCAAATCAGATGAAGTAGCAGTGGAATAACATCACAGGAGCACCTAAATATAAACAATACCGGCACCCAAAATGAATTCCCGGAACCTGTTTCAGTCCAAGTCCAGCACTGCATGACAGTGATGGAATAGTCTTGAGTGTTATTGGAAATAGTGGCTCTTAAAAAAAAGTTGAGTTGAGTAATTAACGTAATAAAAAAAAATCCCCACCAAAATCCGTCTGTTTAAGCTAGAGATATCTGTTTGGTATGGGCTGCGTCTCAATCCACCACATCTGCCGATGTCCGCCTTCCACAACCACGGTGGAAAGTGGCAGAGCTACAGCTTTGTTTGTCAGACCAGGAGACATCCCGAAAATCGATCCTCTCACAAAAATGGGACTCGTCTCATGGGACTCGTCTGAAGTCGGTGCCGCCAATGTGCCAACTTCTGTCTGTTGCGCCTGAACAGTTTGGGCTAAAAAACAACTATGATCTCACGGGACTGTTCTGAAGGTAACCCGGTACTGGTTAAAAAAAATATGGAAGTATGTAAGTCGTTTTGTGCAAATATGTTAAATATATGTGTCAAAAAATAATAATAAATAATTCCTGAGCTTTCTTATATCACCTAGATATAGTATAGACACTTAAAAACCTTATGATTTATTTTTGGACTGTCTGTTTTGCCATTTATAAATTGGTTATTCAATACATTTCTATAGGCTTTAGTAATAAAGGCCAATTTATATGCAGTACCAGTCAAAGGTTTGGACACACCTACTCAGTCCAGGGTTTTTCTTTATCTTTACTGTTTTCTACATTGTAGAATTATGGTGGACATCAAAACTATGAAATAACACATATGGAATCATGTAGTACCCCAAAAAGCGTTAAACAAATCAAAATATATTTTATATTTGAGATTCTTCAAAGTAGCCACCCTTTGCCTTTATGACAGCTTTGCACACTCTTGGCATTCTCTCAACCAGCTTCACCTGGAATGCTTTTCCAACAGTCTTGAAAGAGTTCTTGTTGGCTACTTTTCCTTCACTCTGCAGTCCAACTCATCCCAAACCATCTCAATTGGGTTGAGGTCAGGTGACTGTGGAGGCCAGGTCATCTGATGCAGCACTCCATCACTCTCCTTCTTGGTCAAATAACCCTTACACAGTCTGGCGGTGTGTTGGAGCATTCTCTCAACCAGCTTCATGAGGTTGCACTACAATTAACAGTTGTGTCTTGTTAAAAGTACATTTGTGGAATTTCTTTCCTTCTTAATGAGTTTGAGTCAATCAGTTGTGTTGTAACAATGTAGGGGTGGTGTCACGTTCCTGACCTGTTTTCTGTTGTTTGGTATGTGTTTAATTGGTCAGGGCGTGAGTTTTGGGTGGGTAGTCTATGTTATGTGTTTTCTATGTTGGGTTAATGGGTTGCCTGGTATGGCTCTCAATTAGAGGCAGGTGTTTGGCGTTTCCTCTGATTGAGAGTCATATTAAGGTAGGTTGTTTCACATTGTTTGTTGTGGGTGGTTGTCTTCCGTGTCAGTACATGTTACCACACGGGACTGTTTTCGGTTTGTCTGTTCCTGTTCGTGTGTTCTTCGTTTCATGTAAGTTCGTAAGTTTAGGTCTGTTTAGTTCGTTTTGTTATTTTGTTTTCTAAAGTGTTATTTTGTGTTTCGTCGTTTGTCTAATAAATCATTATGTCCACATACCTCGCTGCGTGTTGGTCTGATCCATGCTCCTCCTCATCCGAGGAGGAGGAATATGATGACGATCGTTACAGGTGGTGTACAAAATATAACCCTATTTGGTAAAGACCAAGTCCATATTATGGCAAGACAGCTCAAATAAGCAAAGAGAAACAACAGTCCATCATTACTTTAAGACATGAAGGTCAGTCAATGTGGAAAATCTCAAGATTTTTTTTTGTTTCTTCAAGTGCAGTCACAAAAACCATCAAGCGCTATGATGAAACTGGCTCTCATGTGGACTACCACAGGAAAAGAAGAACCAAAGTTACCTCTGCTGCAGAGGATAAGTTCATTAGAGTTACCAGCCGCAGAAATTCTAGCCGCAGAAATTCTAGCGCAAATAAATGCTTCACAGAGTTTAGCATGAATCAGGCTTCATGGTCAAATTCCTGCAAAGAAACCACTACTAAAGGACACCAAATAGAAGAAGAGACTTGCTTGGGCCAAGAAACACGAGCAATGGACATTAGACCGGTGGAAATCTGTCCGTCCTTTGGTCTGATGAGTCCAAATTTGAGATTTTTGGTTCCAACCGCCGTGTCTTTGTGAGACGCAGAGTAGGTGAACGGATCATCTCTGCATGTGTGGTTCCCACCGTGAAGCATGGAGGAGGAGGTGTGATGGTGTGGGGGTGCTTTGCTGGAGACACTGTCTGTGATTTATTTAGAATTCAAGGCACACTTAGCCAGCATGGCTACCACAGCGTTCTGCAGTGATACGCCATCCCCTCTGGTTTGCGCTTAGTGGGACTATCATTTGTTTTTCAACAGGACAATGATCCAACACACCGCCAGGCTGTGTAAGGGTTATTTGACCAAGAAGGAGAGTGATGGAGTGCTGCATCAGATGACCTGGCCTCCACAGTCACTCGACCTCAACCCAATTGAGATGGTTTGGGATGAGTTGGACTGCAGAGTGAAGGAAAAGTAGCCAACAAGAACTCTTTCAAGACTGTTGGAAAAGCATTCCAGGTGAAGCTGGTTGAGAGAATGCCAAGAGTGTGCAAAGCTGTCATCAAGGCAAAGGGTGGCTATTTGAAGAATCTAAAATCAAAACTATATTTTGATTTGTTTAACACTTTTTTGGTTACTACATGATTCCATATGTGTTATTTCATAGTTTTGATATCTTCACTATTATTGTACAAAAAATAAAGAAAAACCCTTGAATGAGTAGGTGTGTCCAAACTTTTGACTGGTACTATATATACCGACAGGGGTCCTACTAATCCAAATCAAATACCTAAATGAGCCATGGTATGACCATCTTAAAACAAGGGTTATTAAAAGAGAAGATGCATTTATCCATTTGTAAGGAAAGAGGAGAGAGACCAGAGAGAGGGAGCATTCAGAAATAGTGTATCTAGTAATGACTTGGAAGGAAACCCGGGAGTGTTCGCGAGGAATTCACATTTGTCACCCGACTGCCTGGCTTCCACCAAGAGAGGAGGGGGCGAGGGAGAGGGGATGACTAAGCAAGGAAAGAGAAACAAAGCTAAAGCAGAAATGACGTAACATAAAAACCAGGGTCATATTCACTAGATAACAAACTGAAGAAAACAGATGGTAATGGGAAGGGACTGCCTGAACTTATAAGGAACACTTGTTTTCCCGCTGAAAAACAAAGTGCAATAATCAGTGGCGGATTTAGGCATTGGCGACATTGGCAGCCGCCCAGGGCGGTATCTTGCTGTGGGCGGCACGGGGCACCCTCAAAAAAAAAAAATCATAATAAAATAATCGAAATGGTGACATTTGCTCAATCGTTTTTCTATTGCTCATTTGCACGTCACGTCAATGATATCATGTCACCATATGGGACTGTGGGTCAATTAACCTTGTCGGAGTGGGCACCCTGATTCTAGTTTGTGAGCTAGGCAAGCTACTGCCTGGGAAGGTCTCCCACTCAGAAGTACGAGATGGGGAGGGGGCGGGGGTTGGTTGACCTGAGGTCTCCACACTGGAAGCCCGAGGTAGGGGTGGTGGAGGAATCAATTAAATAGCGCACCTCTATCTTTGTACAGTACTGCAATTAGTAATGCAATTAGTTGTGCAATTTAGTTTGTGTGTTTCTTGTTTGAAGTGCAATAGTGTAATTATCAGGTTCTCTTCTTTATAAGTGTGTTATTCTATTTGTGTATTTGTATGATATAGGATTTGTGCTTTTTGTTAGCAATAGGGTAATAGTGTAATAATTTGATTCTCTTCTTTATTTGTATTTATATACTACAATTTGTTTTTATTTGCCTTTGTTACTTATTTTTGTATATATTTTGTATATTTATATAGTTTTAAATGTTATGATTGTTTATACGTCTGAATAAAAATTACAAGTAGTGCAGAATGGTGTTTTTTTGGGGGGGGAGGGGTCGCCCAGGGAGCCATACAAGCTAGAACCGCCACTGGCAATAATGAATACGACCCTGATGTTATTTAATGTAAAGCCACTGACTCTCTGCCAAGGTACATCTGGTCCTCATTGTTATTATTATATCTAAACCACCTGGAACAGAGGGGGCAGGAGCCAAATGATACAGTCATGATAATGGATTGAGAGAGAGAAACACAGAGAGAGAGAGAGAGAGCGAGAGGGAGAGGGAGAAGTGAGTGTCAACATGGCTGGCAGACAGTCACATAATTTCTTAATATCTTAATCTCTGCTGTTTCAAGAGGCTCAAGAGAATCTCGTGAGAAGGCATTTGACAAATAGATAAAGAGCAAGCTATCAATGGAGAAAGCTAAAGAGAGAGAGAGGAAATATGTCACAGAAACCGGAGAGAGGGAGCCAAGGACTGGAGAGTTGCATGCAACAAACCAAAAACTATTTAGAGAAGGAGCAGAGCGGAATATATATATATATATATATATATATATATATATATATATATATATATTTCTTTAATAAAGAGTAGCGTATTATTTAATAACTAAGTAGAGTCCTTCAAATGGGCTGATTAAACATGTACTCTAGCTAGCTAAGGCATCTGCGAGAAGAGACTGGTGATTCCATATGCATAACAGGCCCTTGACAGGGAGAGGGCAGGTGAGGTGCCTCCTGTCTGGCAGGTAGAATACTACTGAGCTCCACAGATTTCCACTCCATTTGAACAATTGACAGAAATACAGGGGGCAGAGGAGAGTAAAGGAGAGGAGAGGAAGTGGCACTCTTGCATTTCATTTGGCGCTGGTTGCATTTGGAGGAGCAGAGCGATGAGGAGAAAACTCAGCCAAGCCAGCAGCATGGCACCTCAATCCCACCGTATCTATCTCTGCTCAGAGCAGCATCTACTGGGCCGTTACTGAAGCAGTTTAACTTATCAGCTCCCCTCCTCCGAGGCTTCCCTCACTTCCATTCCTCCCTCCGGGGCGCTGCCACCTCACAAGCCTCACACGCCTCTCCTAATTATGCCCCCCTGTCTGTCTCCCAGCATCCCCCTTCCTCCCCTCTCTCTCTCCCAGCCTCCCCCTTCCTCCCCTCTCTCTCTCCCCCCCACTCATCTTGTCACCTCCAATTCTAGTTCAGGTGGCTTATTGGCAGGGCCACTTCAGGTTAAAAACCAATGCTGGCATTCTGAGCAGATTCCAGGATCATCACGGCAACAGTAAATCGAGGTTGGTAGCAGAATGGTAACAACAGTGGCCAACTTCAATAGATTGTCATTGTTCTGAACCCTGGTCAGTTCCTTGGGATTACCTTGTTTAATTAGGGGCTGTTTCGAAATGCAAATAGCCAAGGTCATGCACGAGCACTAAGGCTGAGAACGATTGCCATTTATCAATGGTGATCTCCTACCGGTGTGTGTATGACACTCATTGGATTGTTTTATAATCACACTTTTTCTACGCGTATGAACATTCTGAAATCCGTTTGTAAATAGTATTTGAGATAAATTGATATATGAGGCCCCAGGTGATCCTTGTCTATGTTCTGTTGATTTACCCACTGCCTATGCTCTATAAGAGGAACGAGACATAGAGAAAGTACTGGTTAAAAAGTTTGGCTGCATCAAATGTCCTTACAACCCCCAAAAATATTTGTATTTTGCCCTCAGTCTGATAGTCTTTATCATGTGTGTCTTTCACTAGTAGAAGAGCTTCTAGCCAAGCCTGGCTACAGATGAACTAGTCCCGTCTTTGTGTTCACATTCAAACCCCTCTGCCGATACCTGTGAGACTAAGATATAGAGAGAGAAATAGTGGAAGACATGAAAAAAAGTGAGGGAGAGCAAGCCAGTGGAAGGATATGAGAGAGAGACAGCTCGTGTGTGAAAGTGTGGGCATCTAAGTGCCTCGGGAGAAAGAGGCAACATTAGTATGTGAGTAACTGAACTGAGCACTCGTGGCTCTCTGCTCTAGCGTGATGTCTTTAAAAAGCAGGCTCCTTCTCAAATGCATTGTTGCCTTTTGGACAGTGAGTATAACCTCCAAGATAACTCATATCCTTTCACCAACCCGTAATTGTGTGGAACGAGTCACAATACAGTTTACAACTCAGTTAGTTATTATGCGTCTGTATTAACCAGGGTTGGGGTTAATTCCATTTAATTTACAGTCAATTCAAGAAGTACAATGAAATTCAAATTAACTTCAATGCTTTTCAATTAGGAAACATTTGAACTTGAATTGGAGTTTGGTTCACTTTTTAGAATTGACTGAAATTGAAATTGAATTGACCCCAACCCTGAAATTAACCCTCCGACCCTACACTACACTACACTTGTCTCTCCTCTCCTCTCCTCTCCTCTCCTCTCCTCTCCTCTCCTCTCCTCTCCTCTCCTCTCCTCTCCTCTCCTCTCCTCTCCTCTCCTCTCCTCTCCTCTCCTCTCCTCTCCTCTCCTCTCCTCCCTAGGCGACGTGGACCCATCCTACTTGTTAACACGACAGTGATCCTCATTCTACATTGACTCACTGACTTCTGACCCGAGGGGAACCAACAGGGTCATGAACCATCCTCATCATATACTGTAGGCAGGCCTATAATGTGTCTCTCTATGACTCCGTCTCTCTATGACTCCATCTCTCTGTGTAGGCAGAAGAAAACACAATGTACTGGCAGAGAGAGAAATATACACGGCAGGCATAAAAAAAATAGCCTACAGTGGCGCGATAATCTAAGAGTGAGCACTATCGGGTCCTTGCTCGCTAGCTGCTGACAGTATGGGCGTAATATCAAACCCTAGTCCTTCCTCTGACCGTCAGGCTCTGTGAAGCATGAGAGGGTGTGAGCGGGTTTAAAGCTTGATCAATAGCTCGACCTTTGGGCCGATATGGCTGAATAGTATCCGTTACTCTCCTGGGACTCTGCGTTCGTTCGTTTGTTCAACGGGCAGAATCAAAAAAGTTGCGCAAGCCAGGCGAATGTCAATGTTCTTGACTTCCAAAAAGAGTGTGCATGTGTGTGTGCATGTGCACGTGTGTTGTGCATGTTTAATAGTGCTCTCTGTCATCTCCGAGAACAAAGAAAGAGTAATAGAGTGCACAGTAAAAGGACATAAGAAGATGGCAGAGAGAAAGAAAAAAAGAGAGAGAGATGGCGATAGAAAGGGAGAATGTGTGAGAGAGAAAGAGAGAGTTGAAGAGAAACCAAATATTTTAACCATATACAGTACATTTGGAAAGTATTCAGACCCCTTGACTTTTTCCCAATATTTTTTTACATTACAGCCTTATTCTAAAATTGATTAAATAAAATAATGTCCTCATCAATCTACACACAATACCCCTAAATGACAAAGTGAAAACCAAAATAACTCATTTCCATAAGTATTCAGACCCTTTACTCTGAGACTCAAAATTGAGCTCAGGTCAACCCTGTTTCCATTGATCATCCTTGAGATGTTTCTACAACTTGATTGGAGTCCACCTGTGCTAAATTCAATTGATTGGACATGATTTGGAAAGTCACACACCTGACTATATAAGGTCCCACAGTTGACAGTGCATATCAGAGCAAAAACCAAGCTATGAAGTCGAAGGAATTGTCCGTAGAGCTCCGAGACAGGATTGTGTCGAGGCACAGATCTGGGGAAGGGTACAAAAAAACAAGATTCTCTGGTCTGATGAAACCAAGATTGAACTCTTTGGCCTGAATGCCAAGCGTCACGTCTGGATGAAACCTGGCACCATCCCCACTGTGAAGTATAGTGGTGGTAGAGCAAAGTACAGGGAGATCCTTGATGAAAACCTGCTCCAGAGCGCTTAGGACCTCAGACTGGGGCGAAGGTTTACCTTCCAACAGGACATTGACCCTTAGCACAGAGCCAAGACAACCCAGGAGTTGCATCGGGACAAGTCTCTGAATGTCCTTGAGTGGCCCAGCTAAGAGCCCAGACTTGAACCTGATCAAACATTTCTGGAGAGACCTGAAAATAGCTGTGCAGCGATGCACCCCATCCAACCCGACAGAGCTTGAGAGGATCTGCAGAGAAGAACAGGAGGAACTCCCCAAATACAGGTGTGCCAAGCTTGTAGCGCCATATTCAAGAAGACTTGAGGCTGTAATCGCTGCCAAAGGTGCTTCAACAAAGTACTGTGTAAAGGGTCTGAATACTTACAGTACAGTGCCTTGCAAAAGTATTCATCCCCCTTGGCGTTTTTACTATTTTGTTGCATTACAACCTAATTTAAATAGATTTTTATTTGGATTTCATGTAATGGACATACACAAAATAGTCAAAATTGGTGAAGTGAAAGGAAAACAATTACTTGTTTCATAAAATTCTAAAAAATAAAAATGGAAAAGTGGGGCGTTTGCTATGAAGCCCCTAAATTAGATCTGGTGCAACCAATTACCTTCAGAAGTCACATAATTAGTTAAATAAAGTAAATAAAGTGTCACATGATCTGTCACATGATCTCAGATCTCTGAAAGGCCCCAGAGTCTGTAACACCACTAAGCAAGGGGCACCACCAAGCAAGCAGCACCATGAAACCCAAGGAGCTCTCCAAACAGGTCAGGGACAAAGTTGTGGAGAAGTACAGATCCCGGTTGGGTTATAAAAAAATATCAGAAACTTTGAACATCCCACGGAGCGCCATTAAATCCATTATTAAAAATGGAAAGAATATGGCACCACTACAAACCTGCCAAGAGAGGGCCGCCCACCAAAACTCACAGACCAGGCAAGGAGGGCATTAATCAGAGAGGCAACAAAGAGACCAAAGATAACCCTGAAGGAGATGCAAAGCTCCACAGCGGAGATTGGAGTATCTGTCCATAGGACCACTCCACAGAGCTGGGCTTTAGGAAAGAGTGGCCAGAAAAAAGCCATTGCTTTACAGAAAAAAATAAGCAAACACGTTTGGTGTTCGCCAAAAGGCATGTGGGAAACTCCCCAAACATATGGAAGAAGGTACTCTGGTCAGATGAGACTAAAATGTTGCTTTTTGGACATTATAGGAAAACACTATGTCTGGCGCAAACCCAACACCTCTCATCACCCCGAGAACAACAACATGGGGATGTTTTTCATTGGCAGGGACTGGGAAACTGGTCAGAATTGAAGGAATGATGGATGGCGCTAAATACAGGGAAATTCTTGAGGAAAACCTGTTTCAGTCTTCCAGAGGTTTGAGACTGAGATGGAGTTTCACCTTCCAGCAGGACAATGACCCTAAGCATACTGCTAAAGCAACACTCGAGTGGTTTAAGGGAAAACATTTAAATGTCTTGAAATGGCCTAGTCAAAGCCCAGACCTCAATCCAATTGAGAATCTGTGGTATGACTTCAAGATTGCTGTACACCAGCGGAACCCACCCAACTTGAAGGAGCTGGAGCAGTTTTGTCTTGAAGAATGGGAAAAAATCCCAGTGGCTAGATTTGCCAAGTTTATAGAGACATACCCCAAGAGAATTGCAGCTGTAATTGCAGAGGAGGCTCTACAAAGTATTGACTTTGGGTGGGTGAATAGTTATGCACGCTCTAGTTTTCTGTTTTTTTGGTCATATTTCTTGTTTTAATTCCAGGTTGTAAGGCAACAAAATAGGAAAAATGCCAAGGGGGGTGAATAGTTTCGCAAGCCACCGTATGTAAATGTGATATTTCATTTTTTTATATAAATAATAATAAAAACTGTTTTTTCTTTGTCAGTTATGTGGTATTGTGTGTAGGTTGATGAGAAAAACAAGAACAATTTAATCAATTTTAGGATAAGGCTGTAACGTAACAAAGTGCAGAAAAAGAGTCAGAATACTTTCAGAATGCACTGTATATGGTCAAAATCACTCCACTAAAGCGTTTAGGGAACATACAATGCCGTACCATGAAATGCAATGGCACAACCAAAAAAAGCTATGAAAAACAAACAGAAATAGAGGTGCTAGTGTCAGAGGTTAGGTACAACCAAAAGGTTTAATTTGGCTCGCTCAGTTGTGGCTTGACCAGTAAAAAATAAAAGTACTACGAGAGGACCATTAGGACTATTGAAGTTGCTTTAGCTATGGCAAATATACTTCAAATGAGTAGGCAACACTCACCAATAGGCCATCCATCCTCAACAGCTCCCTCCTGTAGGCGTGTAGGACAATATTTCTGTTCTGCAGAATGAACGAGTCGTGCTATTGCTGTTCTGCATGAATGAGTCGTGCGCTCCACCTGGTCACCTTTCCACCACATTCAGCAGCGTCTTTAGCGCATCACATCGCATTAACCATCGTTGAACTCATTTTGGGATAGTGCTTTAATGGCACTGTGGGTGACATCTATTGCTCCTTTCGTATTTGGGAACCCACTGAAGGCAAATAAACCCCTCTTACATCAACCTGTTGTGCGATGGTGTATGGAAAGTGTACATAACTGTTTGTTTTGCTGATTATTCATCCAAAACATTGGCTCATCGAGGTCTGTGAGATGCAGATTAGCAAACTCCAGCAGAAAAGAGCCCATTGCCAAAACCCACCGCTGGATAGCACTTGGATGTGCACCGGAATGGTATGTGTTCGCCTTTTTAAAGTAGGTCTAAATCCTTGCTAAAATCCTACAAGATTGGTTTTGGGAAACAACATCTGATGGCCAAATCTGTACTTTCTGCAAAAACAAGTCTCACCTTTCTTTAAAAACAAGCTCTCTGTGAAATGTGTTGTGTGCCAAAACCTTGAACAGAGCAAGATCAGCATCTCTCATTCGATGTAGCATTATGTCAGTGTTTTAATGTATTTCAACAATGGTTTCACTTTCACACATGCCTCTAATTTAACAAATTACTGTACTTTATTTGAATTATTATCTTAACTGATGTGGTCTAATTATATGATATAGATGTCAAGAAATGTTGCATGAATTCACAATGGAAATATAATGAAATAGAAAAATGATTTAATTATTACTCTCACAATTTCACAAATTCTCTACACTCCCTTGAATGTTTTTCTCATTTTGCTGCCTTAATTAAATCTAAAAAGGGTTACATTTGATTTTGTCCTACTAATCTACACAACCTACTCCACATTTTCAAAGTGAAAAAAAGTGTTCCACAAAAAAAATTGAATAATTAAATACCAGTATCATAATTGAATAAGTCTCCACCCCCCGAGGTAAAACTTGGTGGAAGCACCTCTGGCAGCCATTACAGCTGTGAATCATTTTCATTAAGATTCTACCAACTTTGCACAACTTTTAGGAGAACATACAGTGCCTTCAGAAAGTATTAGCACCCTTGACCTTTTCCAAATTTTGTTGTGTTACAGCGGGATTTAAAAATGTATTAAATATAGATTTTCTTTACGGACAATAGCCCATATTGTCAAAGTGGAATTATGTTTTTTGAAATGTTGACTAATTAATTAGAAACGAAAAGCTGAAATGTTTTGAGTCAATAAGTATTCAACCCCTTTGTTATGACAAGCCTAAATAAGTTTAGGAGTAAACATTTGATTGCACGGACTTACTATGTGTGCCGTAATAGTATTTAACATAATTCTTGACTATCTCATCTCTGTACCCCACACATACAATTATCTCTAAGGTCCCTCAGTCGAGCCGTATATTTCAAGCACAGATTCAACCACAAAAACTAGGGAGGTTTTCCAATTCTTCGCAAAGAAGGGCACCTATTGGTAGTTGGTAGAGCATGGCGCTTGCAACGCCAGGGTTGTGGGTTCGATTCCCACGGGGGGCCAGTACAAAAAAGTATGAATGTATGTACTTGTAAGTCGCTCTGGATAAGAGCGTCTGCTAAATGACTTAAATGTAAATGTAAATGTTATTACTTACACTTTGGATGGTGTATCAATACACCCAGTCACTACAAAGATACAGGCATCCTTCCTAACTCAGTTGTAGGAGAGGAAGGAAACCGCTCTGGGATTTCACCATGAGGCCAATCGGGATTTTAAAACAGTTACAAAGTTTAATGGCTGTGATAGAAGAAAACTGAAGATGGATCAACAACATTGTTGTTACTCCACAATACTAACCTTATTGACAGAGTGAAAAGAAGGAAGCCTGTACAGAATACAAATATTACAAGACATGCATCCTGTTTGCAACAAAGCACTAAAGTAATGCTGCAAAAAACATGGCAAAGCAATTCACTTTTAGTACTGAATACAAAGTGTTATGTTTGGGGGAAATTTAATAAAGCATTTTACTGAGTACAACTCTCCATATTTCAAGTATTTTGGTAGCTGCATCATGTTATTGGTATGCTTTTAATCGTTAAGGACTGTGGAGTTTTTCAGGATAAAAATAAATGGAATGGAGCTAAGCAGAGGCAAAATCCACAGGGAAAACCTGGTTCTGTCTGCTTTCCACCAGACACTGGGGGATTAATTCACCTTTCAGCTGAACAATAACCTAAAACACCAAATATACACTGGAGTTGCTTACTATGTTGTTTCTACTGAGCATACAGTATGTACAGTATGTATGTGTAGAGCATAATGTATTTACAGTTTTATTCACATGTTTTCAAGTACTGCTGACAAATCATGCTTTCCGATTATTGCATAGATTGTAATGGACACATATGATGTGTGTAAAATACTTTTTTGAAGGTTGTACTGATTATAATGAGCTAATATTAAGCTATTTGCCAGCTATGTGTGGCGCTATGTTTGTTGACATTATACAATGCATTCTGGGTGTCACGTAAACGTCTGTCAGACCAAAGATGTTGAAGGAATGGTTCACTCATCTTTCTAATAAACTTACGCAATTGAATGAAGGGAAGGGAATGATCGTATATGACACACCCCCTTCAACATGCATAATGCAAACAGACCAAACTCATCTTGTCTCCTCGTATTATCTTTGGTTGACGTGAAAAAACAAACATGGTGGCATGCACAAACTATCCATCATTGGATTACTTTTGATTCCTAGAAAGTGTTTTACTCAATCATTTTGATCAATGTTGATCTCACCAGTGATGCGATTAATTATAAATAGTAATTGCTATTAGCTAATTCATATTGTGTTTTCTGTCAGCCGAGAGTTCTCTAAATACGACCACTTGTGTTACGTCAATCTTTCCTCAGTTAGCGATAGGACTAATGTAGCCTACATTTTCCGGTTAGGATGATTGTGTATGCTGTCGCTACTTCTGTGAATGTCTGAACATTGCATCCAAAAATAAAGTGGTCACATTCAGGACATAACTTTGTAAGGACTGTGTTTGTGCAAAATCTTTCTGTGAAAAAACTGTGGCTAGCTCAAATGCTGGCTGTTGTGTCAATCAAAACTAGATGTTCTAAATAAGCGTTCTAATCACACTGGTTTGAGCGTACGCTCCAGGACCACTGTAGAATGATCACACCCATTTGTTGGTACACGTGAAAAGGTTAAATCCATTTTAATCCCCGTTTGTAACACAACAAAATGTGGAAAAGGTGAAGGGGTGTGAATACTTTCTGAAGGCACTGTTTTTGTCAAAATTGCTCATTAAAATGATTTGATGAAAAAAGTGTTTTTGGCCTGCTATTAGCCCATACAAACTTATTGAATAACATATTCACTACATGGAACCACAGATAGTCTCCCAAAAATATCAAAAGGCAGTTTGCTTTGAAGTGTCTCAGGAAAAATGTATTTGTATTTAACTCCATATTTTTGGCATTAAACAGTCTCCATATATGCTATACTTCCAGACATCTTTTCAACTGGTAGCCAGACCTTCAGACGAGTTTTGTGAGGCCTGTGGGTGTTCGTGAGAGTCTACCCATTGCACAGAGGAGGTAGTCCAAACGATATTAGTGGGTAGCCCAAACGTAGTCCAAACGGTATTAGTGGGTAGCCCAAACGTAGTCCAAAAGGTATTAGCGGGTAGCCCAAACGGTTCGGACGATACAGACAGAAGCTGTGTAGACTTTCTGTAAGCACTGTATTTTTCCCCCAGTCACCAGACTACGCTTGACAAGCAGTACCCTTATTCCACCACTTGGCACTGTGTGTACACATGGTCATGGCTGTGTGTAAATGTACGCACCTTCTCAAGCAAACATTTATATAGATAAATCTCACACTTTGAGTGGAAATGATCTCACCCATGGTTTACGCACAGATTTGGGCCTATGCATGACTGAGAAATGAGGTCCCTGGTGTGCAGTCAGCTACTATTCTATCTTTAAAGATTAAACTGAAGCTGGGAATATTTACTTTTATTCTGTTTCAAAATTCTTCTTTTATCTTTTTTTAACCAGTGATCCCTCTATGACTTTTCTCAGATGTAACAGCACGGGTTGGTTATTCTATATTTTTGGTAAAAGATTCATTGTTTCCGTTTGTTCATACAAATCATGAATGATTCAGAAAGAGAGTTGTTCAAAGACTCGAAGAAATATCACCCGATACCCCAATTAGAAGACAATGGCTTGTGTGTGCATGCGTGCGTGCGTGCGTGTGGTGTGTGTGCGTGCATGCATGCGTGTGTGTGCGTGTGTGTGTGTATGTGTACATGTGTGTGTGTCTCGCCCAATAAATTGGGATTGTGTCGACTAGAATTCCCCAGATAAGTGTGAATAAAAATGAACCAACATTTTGGTTAGTTTCTCCGAAACTGAAATGTGATATTTTGTGAATGTAATTTCATCTGAGAGAGATGACAACAGTTACTGGGCTAAAGCTCATTTCCTATATTGAACACATCTGAAAAAGCACTCATGATTCCCCCACTTCAAAATCTGCAACACACTTTCAAACCTAACACCACCTATACTTTACATACAGTGTATGTTACTAAATAAATAGCCCAAAACGATGAATGCTTCTTTAGGTAATTACACTATGGTGCTATTGCATCGACCATGATAAATATGATGGGTGCATCCCAAATGGCACCCGATTCCATATATGGGGCGGCAGGTTGCCTAGTGGTTAGAGCTTTGGACTTGTAACTGAAAGGTTGCAAGATCAAATCCTGAGCTGACAAGCTAAAAATCTGTCGTTCTGCCCTGAACGAGGCAGTTAACCCACTGTTCCTAGAGGCCGTCATTGAAAATAAGAATTTGTTCTTGACTGACTTGCCTAGTTAAATAAAAAATAAAAAATATATAGTGCCATTTTGGACACACTCTAATGACTGGCACTGCTGAGGGATATTAGAGTATAGTGGATCGATGTGCACGGGGGTGGGGGGGGGGGGGGCATTAACTTGGCTTAAGTTAGGGTAGGAGTGTAGACGGACCAGTAGCAGTGGCGTCGGATGGACCGGTTGTGACGGCGTTGGACGGGCCAGTTGTGGCTGCTGAAGTGGCATCGTCGGATAGATTTGTCAGTACATCCAACCGGCCTCATAATCGCAGACTACGTGTAACCACGCCAGATCTCGGCATCCGGCTTCTTCACCTGCGGGATCGTCTGAGACCAGCCACCTGGACAGCTGATGAAACTGAGTATTTCTGTCTGCAATAAAGCCCTTTTGTGGGGAAAAACTCATTCTGATTGAAAGTCCTGGCTCCCCAGTGGGTGGGCCTGGCTCCTAAGTGCGTCGGCCTATGCCCTCCCACCCTGCCCAGTGAAGTGAAATCCATAGATTAGGACCTAATGAACTGATTTCCTTATATGAACAGTAACAGTAAATTTGTTTAAATTGTTGCATGTTGCGTTTACATTTTTGTTCAGTATACATTTAGGGGAATAATGATCATTGTAGTAGTTATTATAATGCTGTGATGTGTCCATTTGGGGGCGCAGTTTAAGCCTGACTGCATCTAATGTCAAATTAACTTTAGCGCTCTCGCTGCCTCAGGCCTTGAGCTGGTGTTGTGCTCTCTGTATATATTAGAGCTACTATTTACAGTCTTATCGCAGTTCATTCACACTACATACTACACCCACACATCTGACACGTGTAGCCTAGGACTTCAAGGTCAAACCGATCTTGGTGTGCGTGTGTGTGCCTGTGCGTGTGTGTGCGCGCGTGCGTGTGTATCAACATGCATGCTTGCATTTTTGTGCTTGCTTGGTGGTGTGATTCTCAAGTGACACGGTTATAAATGTCGTGTTGTCAGTTGGCCTACAGAGGAAGAGAAGGTATCACTGACTCGCTGACATCCTTCCTAAAACAAACAGGAACACACTGATATTAGAACCCAAGGAGAGCTAGAAAATGTATGACAAAAATGCAAACTGGCCAGCATCCAACATTAGTTATGACGACATCGCCAGGGATACAGTGTCTGTCTCCCATAAAACATTTGTAGCATCGCCGGGTGCAACTCAACACCTATCTCTTGAGTTGTAAGTCGACAGATGCTCCTGAGGAATCTTCTCACCCCTCTACTCCATCTCCCCCACCTCCCTCTCGCTTGCTCGCTCGCTCTCCCTCCTCAAACTCATATTTCCTCACCTTCCTTTCGCTTATACCTACCTCTTCAAATCCGCACACCCTTCTACTCTGCCTCTCTTCCCTCTCCTCATATCGCTTTCCCTGTGTTCTCCCTCTTTCCTCATATCTCCCCTTCACAACCTCATATTCTCCCAAAGCCTGTCTCTCTGGTCCCAAGGCACCTGCTGAAGGGATTATACACACCTCCCTGTGCCAAATCCAGTACAGACCAGCTCTGATACACTCTGCGTCCAAAATGGCACCTTATTCCCTATGTAGTGCACTACTTTTGACCAGAGCACTTAGGACCCTGGTCAAAAGGAGTACATTGCATATAGGACTAGGGTACCATTTGGGACGTATACTCCGTGTGAATAACCCACCCCATCGTCTCTGTTGAGGTTCAGCTTTTCTATTGTGGCCACCGTCATCTCAAGGGGCTTTCAAGACTTTTTGAAATGATTTAGTTCAGATTTGTTGGCGCGATTCACATTGGTTGTCCATACTGGTGTGACCAACGGGGCCTGCTAAGCCTGCTAAGCTAAAGCCTAGGCATTAACTTGAGGAGCTAACACAAGTCTTCAGGTCTAAGAAAAGGTTAGGCTACTAATCATGCGAGCGCAGTTCACCGAATCACCTCCTTTACACTGTCCATCGTTGATGATTGATTGAGGTTGACGACAAGACACTTACTCCATCTTATTTTTTTCCCTTATAGATTGAGCAACCTTCCTTCATCACATCCGACCAAAACTCTATTTGACCTCTTTCACTCCTTGCCTCTCCTTTCTCTTTCTTCCTGTCTCTTTCCTCTGTATCTTCTGCACACTACTTCTATCCTAGCCTCCTGACTGGCCCATCATTCTTACTGTCTCTTTCCTCTGTATCTTCTGCACACTACTTCTCTCCTAGCCTCCTGACTGGCCCATCATTCTTACTGTCTCTTTCCTCTGTATCTTCTGCACACTACTTCTCTCCTAGCCTCCTGACTGGCCCATCATTCTTACTGTCTCTTTCCTCTGTATCTTCTGCACACTTCTCTCCGAGCCTCCTGACTGGCCCATCATTCTTCCTGTCTCTTTCCTCTGTATCTTCTGCCCACTATTTCTCTCCTAGCCTCATGACTGGCCCATCATTCTGACACTCTCTTTCCTCTGTATCTTCTGCCCACTATTTCTCTCCTAGCCTCCTGACTGGCCCATCATTCTTACTGTCTTTGTGTGTCTCCGGATATTCCTCAGCCCTGTAGCATTCTGTCTTTTCTTGCATCAGAAGATGCTCGCGGCGCGAAATAGCGTTACATCATTGCAACGGAACGGCTGATCATGCGGAGTGAGAGAAGAAGCCCATCCATCTTAATGTTTCAAATGCAGACTCCCATTTGTTAAGGCTAAGGGAGGATCCCTGCAGATGGACGACCCAGTAGCTCCTTTATTTAATAACTCATTAATTTCTGTCCCATGGGCGTCCAGCTCTCATTCCCTCTGTCAGGGCCCATGGATGTCCTTCTCCATCTCTCCATCTCTCTCTCCATCTCTCTCTCTCTCTCTCTCTCATCCCTCATTCCCTTCATCCCTTGTTCCCTTCATCCCTGTCAGTGTCATTTTTTGCCCTGCCTCTCCATTGGAGAAAATGCTGAAACCGAGAAATGTAATAGTTGAAGGGAGGACGACGATTCTCTGTAATGGGTCTGTCATGTGATGTCCCACAGCAGGCCAGACAGCCGGTAACAGTAATGCCCCTACATACCCACACACCTACTGCCAGGTGGCAAGGCTCAGCACAGCACAGCTAAACAAGTAAACAATGCATTGCTTTCAGTGGTTTGCTGAAACAGACTTCACCAGTATTTCACTGGATACTGATGATACAGTCAATAAACCAGGTGACAAGAAAAGGCTAGTACTCCAAAATGTACATAAAAAAATAAAAAATAAATGCTAACGCGTTTATTTAAACTGTGGTTGTTTCAAGCCTTCATATCATCCAACTTTTCATCCAGACCCACATTGTTCTGCAAAGATGACATTTGGAGATCCCACTACCTCTCATCTCACCCTGGACCAGCCGCACAGCCCTGACTTCTGCTTCTTCAAAAGCTGTCAGTTTCAAAGGGAATGAGATTTTGTCTGTTTTAGCTGAGCTTTTTTTAGGACTTTTTCAAAGCTTCCCTCCGTCCCCCATCCCTTCTCTTTGTCTCCCTGGAATTTGGCTTCCTCTAAAATGTATTCAGTTTTATCCTCTCACTTTGTCTTCCTCAGAATAACTCTGTCTTTGTTATTCCAGGCAGTGAAACAGGGAAATATGTAAACGTATTTGTGCTTTCTTCAGCCACAGGAAGTGGCTCTCGCTAGGAAGTGTGTTATAAAGAGAAGGCCTTGGAACGACAGACGTCCACCAGAAATGTAAAAACTAAATATGTGGTTTGGAAAAAGTTTTATAACCATATTTGACATTTTGTTTCATATTATAACTTTGTTTCAGAGTAGGCCTAGTGTGAACATATCAGTGTGTTCAACAAACAGTCGGAGACAAATTGAAGTCAAACACTCAAAGACCTTTACTGGAAATGACTTACAACTGAACTCATTACAGTTTGAAATCAAATCAAATGTTATTTGTCACATGCTTCGTAAACAACAGGTGTAGACTAACAGTGAAATGCTTACTTACGGGCCCTTCCCAACAATACAGAGAAAAAAAATAGAAATAGTAGAGAAAAATAGAAAATAATAACACAAGCCATATTCTAAAATCTATTAAATCATTTTTTTCCCTCATCAATCTACACGCGGTAGCCCATAATGAAAAAGCTAAAAACAGTTTTTTTCAAATGTGTGCACATTTATTAAACATAAAAAACTGAAATACCAGCTCTTGACCTGTCCCACAACAGCCCGTCGATGTGCATTGTGTGCTTTGTTGGGGATAAACAACAAAAACACGCAACCTTTAAACAAACCAACAAGGAACTTTTGATTTCCCCATTAACATGCTAGTCAGAACACATTTTATTGATGCATCCAAGTCAACCTCAACAAAAACCTTTCAAATGAACAGAAATGTAAATAAAAAGTCATTTTGAATCAAAGAAGCAGATAATTCCATCACCTTCCATCAATTCCCTTACAAAACCACGACATGTATCACATTTTTTAGAAGGTTTTTGATGGTGTCAGGTGCCATGCCTGTTAATGACAGCTAGGGCATTGGGGTAGAGGTTGAGATTTGGAAGAGAACAGATGTCATTTCAGCCTCCACCCTCCAGGCCCTGACACCTTGGGGTGAAAAAACCCCCGGTCAACACAGATTTCCATACAACCTGTTTATGTATCTCACCACCCTTCGGCCCGCCTTTCTGCTTCCCGCTTCCCCCTTGCACCACCTCTCCACCCAGGGAAAGTCCGTGACCAGAAACCGGCCGGGCATTTCCTTGAGGTCCCCACACCAACCCATTTTTTCTTTGCAGACCCTTCAATAAATGTATCACCGACCCAATGAGCTAAAGATGGACCAGCCTATCTGTTATTTTCCCGAGCTGCCCTATGGCCAGTACGTTTCTGCCACCACCCTGGCTCCACCACTGAGCACCACTGTCATCCCTCCCTGAGAGAGCCCCAGACAACAAACAAGCACACTGTGGGGTTAAGTCAAGCCTCTTGGTGGCTCTTGGCTGCATGGCCCTGAAAGGCAGAGAGAGGAGGATGATACATTTAGTCTAAGGAAGGTTGGAGAGCACACAAGTTTAGTGAAAGAAATGAAGAAAGGGGCTCCTTAAAAGGAGGGTACGGTATACACCTCTTCATGCAGTGAACGGAAGGCGGAATGGATGCTATGTTGAAGGGAAAGAGAGGAGAGAAAGAGTTAAAAAGATTAAAGTGCTTGAGCGCATTAGAATTGGACGGGGGAATAACATTCCCATGAGTGGTACCAGAGGGAATAAGGGACAGGAGAAACAGAGGGATCAATTATAGAGTGGTAAATTATAGTGGTAAATTGCAGAGAAGTACAGATGGGGAGGTGTTCCATATCAAAGTCATTGATTGGAAATATGTCACGATGACTCAACGTCGAATCAAACTGCGTGATTAACCTCATTTGAGAAATGCATGTCATTCCAGAAACAAAACTTTATCAGGTTATTTTTTTAAAGTACAGCATCTGCTCCATAAACGGTCCCAATGAGGTAAGGTAAGAAGGTTTAATAGCAACAGTCACTGAGGTCCTCTACAGAGCAGCAAATCCCTCCTCATCACACCGTGTCCCAGTACATTTATACATGGGAGCTCAGTGACCCACACCACCACCACAACCACCACCATTACCTCCCCCATCCTCTCCAATAGTAAACCTGTTTATTGCTCTCTTTATGTACAATACAGTAGCACCGCAACCCACATCGCAGTCCCTATCTCTAGCCTTCAAAACCCACCCCCCACAACTCAACGACTACACACACACACATGCTTGCGCACCCACACACACTGTACACACACACACACACACAATCCCACACACACTTCAATAATATCTCAGACATGGAAACAGCTGATGTGTGCAGTCCACTGGTACAGCCATAATCAGTAATACATATCTATATATGACAGGCTTTGGAGATTCCTGACAGGGTGCTGCTTACGCCAGAGTGACCCAAGCCTCTATGTTTTATGGTTAATTGAGGCCGAGACCCTGTTCGGATTGTGTCCCAAATGACACTCTGTTCCCTATATAGTGCACCACTTTTGACCACACCTACACTGTACATATATAAGATCTTAATTTGATCACTCTTTTGTTGCTGAGAATTCACATTTAAACACGCTATGTTAACAGTATTGCACTTTTCATGTAGTCTAATTTTTACCAGCTATAGCCTAACCACGGATCAAGCAACGTTCAATTCCTGTTGCTGCAGAATTATTTTGCTGCAACAATACTGGTCAAATTAAGATGCTACATCTGTATACAGGAAATAGGGTGCCATTTTAGGACAAACTCATATGAGCATAGAGCATAAGGTAGCCCACGGATATCAGATTTCAGTTACAGTTATGATCATGGATGTAAAAAATAAGTAATGATTGTTCAGGATTTACCTTCAGTTTGGCTTTGCCTTGTGTCTGCTAAATATAGATTCATTAGGGACAGACAAAGAAAGGAATAGGACAATGAAGGTGGATATAAAGGGATGGATTCAGGAAGTTGGCTGATGGTTTGAATCCCCCATGAGAAAGAATGGTAGATGAGAGAGACTTTGAGATAGGGATGGGCATAAATTAGAAATTACAATTAGAAAATACAACTACAAAATACCCTAAAGACCAATGTATCAAAATAAAATATAAGATACCTTTGCAAAGTATTGTATTTAATTTAAATACATGTTTTTTGTATTGTAAAGTACAAAAACACATTTGCAACTAACCGGCCGAACAGAAACAACATTCTCAGTAACGGTTACAGAAACTTCTTTCTTGCTATGACTGATATTTTTTTGTTTATCTACCTTACTTGAATGCACTGTCACTCTGGATAAGAGTGTCTGCTAAATTACCAAAATGTATATATGAAAATTAACAACTGCAAAGCACACTGGTTATTGTAATTGGCCTTGTTTCGGGGTGGTGCTCATTAGAATAATACTCAGCATGCCTTGCAAATGTTCATTTTTACATACACTGTACATTTACATTAAGTTAATTTAGCAGATAGTCTTATCACTCCATAGTGCCGTCAGACTTTTGATAACAATGTAGGGTGAAAGAGGGCCACAAAATGTTTCACTTCTATAAGGAAATGGTATAGAAAAGTATTTTGTCATTTGAAAATTACAGCTTTCGAAAATATATTGTTACAAAGTACATTGGACTGTAGTTCAGCCCAGTGTAATACAACGTACAAAATACTCAGAAGTAGTTCAAATACGTATTGCAAATACATGTAACAGAACTATTACCTATCTCTGCTTTGAGAATGGTTAAGTGTGAGAGACAGGGGACGTTGGAGGACAGAGGGCTTAGGAGATGAAGAGAGTGACAGAGAGAGAGGAGGAAAGAGAGAGAGAGATAACACAGAAAGAGAGAGTTTGTGAGAAAGAGTGATCTCAAAGGAGGATTTAAGGACAGAGCCCCCTGAGCAGGAGAGAATTAGGTAAGAAAATCAGATGGATGGAGGGAAGGCAAGAAAGAGCTAGAGCAAAGAAAAAGGTGTCAGGTGGAATGGGTGCTGGAGACTGAGCAGGTGATTATTAATAGCAGGGGCTTGATTAGTTAAGTGTGGTTAAAGGAAGCGATAGGGTTTCCATCTTTCCCTCCTAAAATAGGCGGAGGGGAGGGGTATAAAAAAGAAAGGAGTGGACCCTCCTCTCTTTATCAGACCTCCACCCTACCTCTCTGGCCCATTTCTCCATCTCCTCCCTACTACTCCTCACCTTAACTCAGGTAAGGCTGCGTGCTTTGGTCAACAACCAGGATTGGGGTCAAGTCCATTTTAATTCAGCCAAATCAGGAAGCAAACATTGGGATTTCAGTTTACTTCCTGTATTGACTGAAATGAAATGGTATTGACCCCAACCCTAGTAATGACATGGAAGAGGTTTCATAAATTGGTCACCACAGTAGAGAATATCTATAATTACATTTTAGGCAGTTTTGCAGTACACTTACTAACAACTACTTTCGGGGTAAAATTACAAAAATTCTACGCAAAGTTGTGAGGGTAAGCTCTTGTTTAAGTATGTAGGTAGTTACTTGTTGGAAAATAGCATGTGCAGGTGCAATTTGTGGTGTTAGTTGTATAATGGGAATGGCTTCTGTATAAAGAATATGAACCAAACGACCAAACCTTTCAATAATGACGAAGAGGACATTAAAGTATGGTGCAAATTGCTGACACTGGCAAATTGTATTTATTAATTAAATTTTTTAACTAAGTCGCCTCTCGGGACCATAACCTTCCCTCATTATCATTCTGTATGTGATTACGTTGAGTCGTTGAGTATGATTAGTGCATTTGCATGATACTCATGTGCTCATATCTCTATGTTAATGCATATTCATGGAGTCAGTGAACTGTTTTAGTGGCTATAGCCCCTGTTAATTAAACAGAGACAAATAACAACTCAATAGGGCTCTGGTCAAAAGTAGTGCACTGTATAGGGAACAGGGTGCCATTAGGGACATATTTAATGTGTTGTTTGTGTGTCATAATGAAATATGTACGACTTAAAGACTTCAGATGTTGATTTAAATGCTAATGGATAGCTTAAGCGACTTACACATTTCTATTTATTTAGTAATATTATATTATTCTGTTTGTGTTTCATGTAAATGTGTCGTGACGTGGTTTCGTTATTGACATGTTTGGAATTTGCATGTAGATTATTGATTGTCCCATTGTCCCAAATGGTATTATGAGACGATGTGATTAGTTGATTAGACAAGATTACATTATCATAGCGATGCCTTTGTGTGCCAGCCAGGAGAGTCCCTACTACTACACAATGCCTATGGTTGTGGCTGCTCAGTCATTGAATTGTGGGTACTTTGGTATCCAGACCTGGGTGCGGATACTATTTGAAATATTTGTATCAGCCTATCAGCCTACCTGGACAACCAAATGGGCAAGGTTTGCACTCGGACCGCTCTATTGGTTCCATTGCAACAGTCAAATTTAGTCAAGTACAGATAAAGTATTTGAAAAGGTTTTTGAAAGTATTTGAACCCAGGTCTGATTGTTCAGTTGTACTGTGATTATTTTCAGCACCATGCTGTGAGATAAGATAGTGGACTTTGGCGTTATGTCCAAAGATGATCCCCCACAATCCATCTGGATGTTGTTATTATGGCCGTGCCACTCGGACCACTGCTCTTTGTGTTTTGGTATTGTTAGCATGATGAGAGTCTGACTCCACTTTTTATAATGAAATCAATGACTTGCTGAATCAATAGCATTTGTTCTGATGGACCGTGAATAGCAAATATTAGATTGGATACACAAGATAGCAGCCATAACTAAAGACATCATTACCATTGGAGCTACAGCATTGTGTTGTAGCCACCCAGTTGACCTGTTCTCGACACACTTTCAGCTATTCATTTACAAGTTGGCTATCATTCTGAATCAAAATCCTCCAATAAAATGTTGCTGCTGTACAGTATGCTAAAAACAAGCACAGTCCCCAATTTGTTGTGTTTAAATCATTCTGATTCACTTACATAGTGAGTATTTAAATGTAAAATCAACTGTGAGTAAGAGCTCTACAATGTACAGTTGAAATCGGAAGGTTACATACACTTAGGTTGGGGTCATTAAAACTTGTTTTTCAACCACTTCACATATTTCTTGTCAACAAACTATAGTTTTGGCAAGTCGGTAAGGACATCTACTTTGTGCATGACACAAGTCATTTATCCAACAATTGTTTACAGACAGATTATTTCACTTATATTCACTATATCACAATTCCAGTGGGTCAGAAGTGTACATACACTAAGTTGACTGTGCCTTTAAACAGCTTGGAAAATTCCAGAAAATTATGTCATGGCTTTAGAAGCTTCTGAGAAGGCTAGTTGACATCATTTGAGTCAATTGGAGGTGTACCTGTGAATGTATTTCAAGGCCTACCTTCAAACTCAGTGCCTCTTTGCTTGACATCATGGGAAAATCAAAAGAAATCAGCCAAGGCCTCAGAAAAAAAATGGTAGACTTCCACAAGTCTGGTTCATCCTTGGGAGCAATTTCCAAACGCCTGAAGGTACCACGTTCATATGTACAAACAATAGTACGAAAGTATAAACACCATGGGACCACGCAGCCATCATACCGCTCAGGAAGGAGACGCGTTATGTCTCCTAGAGATGAACGTACTTTGGTGCGAAAAGTGCTAAACATTCCCAGAACAACAGTAAAGGACCTTGTGAAGATGCTGGAGGAAACAGGTACAAAAGTATCTATATCCACAGTAAAACGAGTCCTATATCGGCATAACCTGAAAGGCCGCTCAGCAAGGATGAAGCCACTGCTCCAAAACCGGCATAAAAAGGCAGACTACGGTTTGCAACTGCACATGGGGACAAAGATCGTACTTTTTGGAGAAATATCCTCTGGTCTGATGAAACAAAAATAGAACTGTTTGGCCATAATGACCCTCGTTATGTTTGGAGGAAAAAGGGGGAGGCTTGCAAGCCGAAGAACACCAATCCAACTGTGAAGCACGGGGATGGCAGCATCATGTTGTGGGGGTGCTTTGCTGCATGCGCCCTTCACAAAATAAATGGCATCATGAGGTAGGAAAATTATGTGGATATATTGAAGCAACATCTCAAAACATCAGTCAGAAAGTTAAAGCTTGGTCGCAAATGGACAATGACCCCAAGCATACTTCCAAAGTTCTGGCTAATTGGCTTAAGGACAACAAAGTCAAGGAACTGGAGTGGCCATCACAAAGCCCTGACCTCAAGCCTATAGAAAATTTGTGGGCATAATTGAAAAAGCATGTGCGAGCAAGGAGGTCTACAAACCTGACTCAGTTACATCAGCTCTGTCAGGAGGAATGGGCCAAAATTCACCAAACTTATTGTGGGAAGCTTGTGGAAGGTTTCCCGAAACGTTTGACCCAAGTTAAACAATTTAAAGGCAATGCTACCAAATACTAATTGAGTGTATGTAAACTTCTGACCCACTGGGAATGTGATGAAATAAATAAAAGCGGAAATAAATCATTCTCTCTACTATTATATTGACATTTCACATTCTTAAAATAAAGTGATGATCCTAACTGTCCTAAGACAGGGAATTTTTACTAGGATAAAATGTCAGGAATTGTGAAAAACTGAGTTGAAATGTATTTGGCTAAGGTGTATGTAAACTTCCGACTTCAACTGTATATGAGTCCAGACACACAATGTCGCAAAATATTATCTCACCAACAGCACACAGACGTACATATATGTACATTAACACACACAGAAACTCATCCCCACCCCATGGGAGCATGCATGCACACACAAACTCATAACCCCCCCCCCCCCCCCATGTGCACACCTAACCTATACCAAGCACAAAGATCAAATCTAAGTTCACACACGTCACAGACATATTAGCAAAGCCACACATTCATAGACACAAACCCACACTCTCACTCACACACTGACACTACAAACAACCGCGTACAAACATACACATGTTATAGTAAATTGAGATCGAGGGGGTTTAACTTAAGGGGCTCGAGTTTCTTGAGACGCAAGTGCATTCTCCCTTGATCCCCAGAACCCCTCTTCCAAATGCACACGCACACACACCCACCATGCAGCTGTTGTACTGAAGGCTAGGAGTCGGTCCGTTCTCCTGAGGCGCGGTTGTGTTTCTCTCACCTCTGGGTGAGAAGAAGGGCACAGCCGGCTCTCACGCAGGAAAAAAGGAGGGTTTCATATTTCTATTTTTCATTGGAGCCAAAGAATTAGCCAAATGGAGGAGTGTTAGAAAGGGGTTGGGTGAAAGGAAGCGCTATATCTCACTAAGATGAGGCTGACTGTTGAGGCATTCGCATAGGACAAACTGTGGAAAGAGGCTAACTACTAAATAGGGTCTTGTAGGATCCTGTAGAGAGCAATAGTAGTGGCGTCTTTTTGTAGGCACTAACTTCACCACGGCTCATTGGCCAAAGCCTATGGGGAAATGAATGGGGTGTTATATGTGGCATATTTCAACATGTGATACCATGAAACTACACGTGACAACATTTGAGCATGTGAAAACACAGGTGTCGAGTGTCATTGAGAATATTTTACTTTAAACGGCATAATTGACATGCATTCAGTTTAAACAGTCATGGTCCCCTGCAAGTTTAGTCTAGTTCCCAGGACATCCCCAACAACCTTTTTAGAACATTGTGTCATGGTCCCCTGGATTACTTGGGACTAAACCTCAGTTGTGATTTTAACTCACAACTTCTTTGTTGGTAGCCATCTGAAATGTCCTGCTACACCACCAGGTCTGTGAGCATAAAAGAGATACGGCTACAGACTTATTGGCAATAAAACGTTCCTGCACTTTACTAAAAGCTGCCCAGAATCAAGTAAATAATTGCCCAATTATCACCACCAATGTTGCATTAACCTAAAACTAGCAGTACTAGACATAGAGTATACATAAATATTTGGGGGATTTAAACTTTCAACTGCTTGGTTGAGTGCATAAAAGTTTCTGCAGTGCCACCGGGTTCAATCTTATTGCTTGGAACGTGTTAAGACATACAAAAAAATAAGGGTATGGTTAGTGTACAGAGTTGTTCCCTTGGTTACAAAAAAAAGTAGAAAAAGCTTCATTAAGCTAAACAAAAGTGTCCGTGCTCAACTTTAACATGTGTTGACAATACAACAGAACAGATTAACCGGAACAACATTTACTTTCACATGTGGCCAAAAAGAACTGAAGCAATGCCTCCAGTATTCTGTATTCTGATCTGACATGCTGGATCATAGCTCAATAACCCAACTAAGTGACACAACTGACTGGGTCAAAAATAACCTAACACGTGTTCTGTCCACTATTTAGCCAGCTATGGGTTGCTTTTAACCCAGCATTTTTTGGAGTGCAGTAGCGATTGTACCTAGAAAAAAATACCATTAAACTAGATTATCCACACAAGATATTGACAAGTACCCAGGGCCATATTAAGAAATCATTGGCCCCGGTGCCACAAGCTGTATATTTGGTGTGCATGCTTGCCAAAAAGGTTGGCCTTTCCGACTGTAGGCAACAAGTAACTGACAAAATAAAGGAAACACTTGAGTAAACGAGGGATTCAAATAATATGTTATGGTCTGGTGTGCATTTTACTGGCATGGTTTGTTTTAGGTCCACTTGTAGTCTTTATGCCAAGGCGCATTGAAGCTATTCCGACAGCCAAACCCTTTATAGACACTGTGTTAGTGTTTCCTTTATTTTGTCAGTTACCTGTATGTGCTCGTGATAACATTTTTAGCCACAGTAATATTTTTGAAACTATTGTTTCTCTGTGGCTAAATTATGCTCTCTGGTGTATTTTAAGGACGGGCTCATGTGGTTGGAAAAAAAACATATATATAACAACTGGGTCCCTTATGGGCTTGGGCCCCTGCCTCACACAATTGACCAGTCACATGTATCTCCTCCCTTGATCTAACGATTAGCAGAGTAGCAGCAGGCTATCTACACTCATTGAGAGTGGGCTCCTGAATCGTCCTGTGTTTGGCAGTTGCAGAATATTATATATATATAATATATACTGTGTATTTTTGGGGTAAGCCCCTGCATTAAGCCAGCCCTACCAGTACCATGTGAATTCCTGTGTATCTCTGAAGGTACCTTATGTGTACCTTTGACTTTTTATTCTTGCCTATAAATCTGTGGATACATACCTGGTTGTGTAGTCGGAAATTCAGATTGCTGGCATCCCCCTTACGGAAAAACCACATGATTTCACATGTGGAAAATCACATGAAAAAATGTGAAGTGTTCCAAAAACACGTTTTCACATGATTTCACATGTGAAATGGTGTGTTTTTTCTGAAAGGGAAAGGCTTCATAATTCATAAAGGTCATTTTAACGAACTGATATTATCTTATAGAACAAAACGTATAAGATCTCCTAAGCCTGTGTTAACCTCAGACCTTATTTTCGTCATTTATCCCAAAACCCCATTCTTTCCCTATTCATTTCCCCCGTAGAAACGGCTGAACGAACCAGAGGCAACGCATTTCCGTTTTTTAGGACTACAAGCTGGCGAGCTCTATTGTACTATATATGTCTAGCTGGGCCTTTTTGCTCACTTATCCCATGAGCCTTTGCTTCAGCGGTGTCTTAGGGAAATATCTTAGCGCACCCTACTTGGCCCTGTGGTCCTGACGTCCTGGAGCAGGGCCACCCCTCGGGGGCCATTGCAGACGTAAACTAATCCAAAAATAGACTTAGAAATTGTCCTCGCATGATATCATAGCATGGCCACCACACAGCAACCATACCTCAACCCACTAATCCATTCCTCAATAACCCCTTAGTCAACACCACTCACTCCCCAGCTCTCCTCCTCCTCTCCTCTCCTCTCCTCTCCTCTCCTCTCCTCTCCTCTCCTCTCCTCTTCTGGGAGACAGATGGGAGCTGGGGTAGGAAGGGTAAGGTGATACGTTTATAAGTAAGAAGCAATTTACTTCAATGGCACACAGAGTTGGACACACAGCTCGCCTTTCAAAGTGTGAGACAGAAGGAGCCCCCGGCCCACACTATAGCTCTAAACAGCTCCAACTCTGCGGTATGTCCAACGGCCTCCTAGCTCCACAGCTCTTGTTCTTGTTCTATGGTATGTCCGACACAGCACAAGGTACAGATCCTATGGCACTAACCTTGCTGAGTAGACGCCTGGAGACCAGCCATGTTTCTCTTATAATAACCTCAACCCCCTCCCAAAAACACACACACACACTAAATGGAGGACTGAGCACCCCCACCCCCGCTTCAGTTTCTCCTCCTCCCTCCTCTCCCTCCTTTCTAATTTGTTCTCTCAACATCTCGCTCTCGCCCTGATTTCTTGCTCCAGTTCACAAGTCTCAGCAGTGTACTATGAGAATGTCTCTCTCTGTTCCCTTTGCTCTCATGTACCCTCGTGTTTAACTTGGTTCCCCCCTTTTCTTCTCCTCCTTCCTTCTCCCCCCCCCCCCCCCCCCCTTGACGTTCCAGCTGCCGAGATGGCGATGAACAGCATTCTCAAAGCTGCCGATATCAAGAAAGCCCTAGAAGCATTCGCAGGTGACCAAACACTTTTAACTCCATTTTATTTTCTTACATCACATTTAGGAACAGTTTCCCAGACATACATTAAACCTAGTCCAGGACTAAGAAGCATTCTCAATGAAGATTCTGCATTGAAAGTTTGCCTGTTGTTGTCCAGGACTAGGCTTAATCTGTGTATGGGAAACCGTCCCATAATGTGTAAACAAGAAAATACTGAAGAGGCAAAATAAATGGCTAATAATACTTAGTAAAGGTATAATTAATTTATTGTATTGCACGTTAGTGGCTAATATGTGTTTTCTATACTAAAGTGTTAACAGCAGGAGCTCCTTGGTCAAACATACACATTGGATGTGTCCCAAAGGGCACTTTATTCCCTATAGTGCCCTCCTATATAGCAAGTAGGGTGCCATTTGGGATCAACCCATTTGTACATAATTATGATACTGTAATAGCACATCAGATCTGACATAATTACGATAGTGTAATAACTGGTATTGTGTAACACATCTGCCAGAGGATGCCAGCTAGTCCTGGTGTTGGCACAGTCCTCTAACCGATAGAATTGATATGACCACAACACATGCTCTGAATCCACACACGCACATATACTCAGACAAACGCTGTATCATAGTGTAAAAATAGTAATTTCTTAATGATTGTTCGGCGTTAACGTTTAGCCTCTGGAGTGTTGTATCCAGGCAGCCACCCATGCTGTTTTTTGTATTTTGTGTGTGCGTGTGCAAGCATCCGTGAGTGCGTGCCTGTCTCAAATCAAATCAAAGTGTATTTGTCACGTGCGCCGAATACAACAGGTGTAGTAGACCTCACAGTGAAATGCTTACTTAATGCTCTAACCAATAGTGCAAAAAAGGTGTTCGGTGAACAATAGGCAAGTAAAGAAATAAAACAACAGTAAAAAGACAGGCTATATACAGTAGCGAGGCTATAAAAGTAGCGAGGCTACATACAGACACCGGTTAGTCAGGCTGATTGAGGTAGTTTGTACATGTAGATATGGTTTAAGTGACTATGCATATATAACAGAGAGTAGCAGTAGCGTAAAAGAGGGGTTGGCGGGTGGTGGGTGGCGGGACACAATGCAGATAGCCCGGTTAGCCAATGTGCGGGAGCACTGGTTGGTCGACCCAATTGAGGTAGTATGTACATGAATGTATAGTTAAAGTGACTATGCATATATGATAAACAGAGAGTAGCAGCAGCGTAAAAAGAGGGTTGGGGGGGGGGGGGGGGGCACACAATGCAAATAGTCCGGGTAGCCATTTGATTACCTGTTCAGGAGTCTTATGGCTTGGGGGTAAAAACTGTTGAGAAGCCTTTTTGTCCTAGACTTGGCACTCCGGTACCGCTTGCCATGCGGTCTGTCTGCGTGCATGCGTGCCTGTCACGTGTGTGCATATGTATGTGTGTGCCTGCCTCCATTTGTGTCTGTACTCTCTGTGTGTGTGTGTGTGTGTGTGTGTGTGTGTGTGTGTGTGTGTGTGTGTGTGTGTGTGTGTGTGTGTGTGTGTGTGTGTGTGTGTGTGTGTGTGTGCGCACATGCGTGTGTGTTCACTAAACTGTGTGTGTATTATGCCGTGCAGCGGCTGACTCGTTTGACCATAAGAAGTTCTTTGAGATGGTGGGTCTGAAGGCCAAGTCAGCTGAGGATGTGAAGAAAGCCTTCCTGGTGCTGGACGCTGATGCCAGCGGATTCATAGAGGAGGAGGAGCTCAAGTAAGAGACACACACAACCAGAAAGACACAGACAGAGACACACACACACACCGACACTTTGACTAACAACACACTCCTTCATTTATTAAATAATATACAGTGCGTGGTGACTCTCCAGTGACCACGCGGACATGCATCCACATCCCATATCCACAAACACTCACGTTTAACTGTTTAGGCACCAGAGCATTCCTAGTTGTTGTACTGTCTCTATTCAAGCCTCTCCGCCATCCTCTTGTTGTCCATAGGTTCGTACTGAAGGGATTTGCCTCAGACGGCAGGGACCTGACCGACAAAGAAACCAAAGCGTTCTTAAACGAAGCCGACAAGGACGGAGACGGCATGATCGGCATCGACGGTAAGTAAACTATTTCTCTGACCGACGGACACATATACTCACCTGTGTCATCATAGTGTCATCCGATTTTCCACAGACTCCAGAGTGCTCTAACCTCTTGTCTCTCCTTGTTCTCTTTCAGAGTTCGTTGCCCTGGTGCACGAGTAATAGACACATCCCTAAACCGACTAGCGCTCCACCACCCGGCCCCGATATTCCCCTCTCCCAGTCTGCAGCATCCCCCCTCCACCTCATCCCTCCACCTGCCCTCACTGACACCCAGCTCTCTCCCACTCAAGCGCACTACTACTACTACTACTGCACTGGAGGAATGGGGTCGTGGCTCCCGCCCCCCACCCCGCTAACTACCCCTCTCCACCACTCCCACCCACAACCTATTTATTTTTTCCTTTTTATACAAAACGTATGTGTTTCTGTTTATGTATAGTTATCAGACCGCCTGGAAGGCCAATAACCTCAAGTTAAAATAATAATGTAGATATTTCAAAATGAGAGAAAGTCATTTTACTTCACCCCCCTTTTACTCTGTCCCTCTTCCCCCACTCTTTATCTGTCCCTTGTTTCTGTCTCTTTCTATCTCTATTTCAACTTTCTGGCACTGCTCCTTTCCTTTCCTCCCCTCTCTCCTTCGGTAATGAGCTGTTGTAAAAACACACCAAAAGATGAAGCTGTGAACGAACAAACTAAAATAAATAAAAAAATGCATCAAGAACAGCTGACTCACTCTGAATGCTTCCTCTGCTTGTCTCCTTCTCTTCTCCGATTGGTATTGCTGAGTGATTAGTGCTTTTTGAGGTCGGTTCAGTTTCGGTTTGATTACAAAAAAGTAATCACGGTTTTCGATTTCGGTTTCAATAATATATTTAGCCTTTTACTGCAGTGGGCTAAATCAGTCACACAGAGTGTTGGTTAGAGATATCTACCTTGAAACAAAAGTATACCCCTCATTCACATGTTTATGGGCTTAAAAAAATAAGACACCTGTACCATGTCAGATATAGAGTTGAAATGTATTCAATTTTGAGTTTGCTTCCCAATATTACATCACAGACGACAGAAATACAGCAAAATTGTTTGACATAGATTTTCAGCAGCTTTTTAAAAAGGATGTTAATTAATTGTGAAATTATGAAAACTATTAATAACATTCCACCAATGAGGCCACTAGAGGGCAATTTGGTCCTTTGACTGCAGGGATGGGGTACACATTAAATGCATTATGAAATAAAACAATTTAAATGATTTTAAAGCTTTTTAATGGAAGTTACAAACCAAAAATAGTGAACATTATATTGTCAAAACATTTCAAATATTCCATTGTCTCTGTCAGGTCCACATTGGGTAGACATCCATTGAAAAATAGAAAATTACTATTATAATGATAACATATTTCAGTTGTGTACATTACTTCATTTTTATCTGATGTCTTTATAATTATTCATTCCTTCATCTCATCTCTGCTCAAGTAGTAGCAGCCAGCCATCCCGACCATCTAACGTTACAGTATTTCTGTGCTTCAAGTACCGTACTGTCTTTAGTCATCCTGTTTAGCTAGGCTAGCCTGTCTAATAATGTTGCAGAGCAGTCTGTTAAAAAATAATTTTACTAACTCTTCAAAGAAGGTAAGGCATACTTTCACAAATGGTCTCTGTCCCTCTCATCGTTGTGTTCTGTACATTCCTTTCATGCGGTCTATTTGGTCTGTGTGTATCTAATCTAACATCCAAGCCGGGAAGTACAGGCGCAGTGGATTATGGTCATTGTAGTTAATTACCACATTTCTGTGCTGAATTAGGTTTAATTATTGGCTTAATACTACAGCCAAGCGTTCCACATAGTTCTTGACCTGATTTTGACCGTGAATTATTGGATTTCTCTCTACAGAAACGGCGCGTTGGGCTCACAAAAAACTAAAAAAACTAAATGGAATTCAAATATATTAACCGACGTCGGTTAATTGGTTGTTCAATAAATTTCAGTTAATCGCTCAGCACTACCGATTGGCCCTCAATAACTAGAAAATAAATGTGTAAAATATCAACAGCAACTAAAAAACAGAATCAGAGGATGTATTTCTGTCTGATTAAAGGAATTGGAAACAATGTGAAAAGCAGCTACCATTTTTATTCTAGCAGTAAAGTCAATGTTTTGTTAGAGCTATTACATTAGCTCAACACTCTCACATGTCAGGCATTTACATAGCTGGGTACACACTAAGGGTCATTTAGGTGAAGTATCCCCATTGATGGATTAGAATTGACAAACCCCGGGTACTTCACTAGAGTAGTAGGCCACCCTACTGCCTGCATGAGCAAAAAAAACACAAATCTCATAGTACATTTACTAAAGGCACTGCACAAAACTGCACTGTTAAGTTAAGCGCTAAAATTCACTTGTCATAAAAATCTACCTGCATGGCATTCCTAAGAGAAAGATTAGCTCACTGTGGTTCACTGTAGTTTAGCATCAAAGTGAAGTATTGGTTTAAATTGGCATATTGTTACTGTACAAGCAAAACTAAACAAAAGTGCTACTTGAAGAAAACAATTCAAAAGGCTTTGATAAAAACAACTACTTCTACCACAATATGTCCTGTACCTGACATGTACAGTTGAAGTCGGAAGTTTACATACACCTTAGCCAAAGACATTTAAAATCAGTTTTTCACAATTCCTGACATTTAATCTAGTAAAAATTCCCCGTTTTAGGTCAGTTAGGATCACCACTTTATTTTAAGAATGTGAAATGTCAAAATAATAGTAGAGAGAAGGATTTCAGCTTTTATTTCTTTCATCACATTCCCAGTGGGTCAGAAATTTACATACACTCAATTAGTACTTGGTAGCATTGCCTTTAAATCGTTTAACTTGGGAAAAACGTTTTTGGTAGCCTTCCACAAGCTTCCCATAATAACTTGGGTGAATTTTGGTCCATTCCTCCTGACAGAGCTGGAGTAACGGAATCAGGTTTGTAGGCCTCCTTGCTCGCACACACGCTTTTTCAGTTATGCCCACACATTTTCTATATGCATGAGGTCAGGGCTTTGTGATGGCCACTCCAATACCTTGACTTTGTTGTCCTTAAGCCATTTTGCCACAACTTTGGAAGTATGCTTGGGGTCATTGTCCATTTGGAAGACCCATTTGCGACCAAGCTTTAACTTACTGACTGATGTCTTGAGATGTTGTTTCAATATATCCACATAATTTTCCTACCTCATGATGCCATCTATTTTGGGAAGTGCACCAGTCCCTCCTGCAGAAAAGCACCCCCACAACATGATGCTGCCACCCCCGTGCTTCACGGTTGGGATAGTGTTCTTCGGCTTGCAAACCTCCCCCCTTTTCCTCCAAACATAACGATGGCCATTATGGCCAAACAGTTCTATTTTTGTTTCATCAGACCAGAGGACATTTCTCCAAAAAGTACCATCTTTGTCCCCATGTGCAGTTGCAAACCGTAGTCTGTCTTTTTTATGGCGGTTTTGGAGCAGTGGCTTCTTCCTTGCTGAGCGGCCTTTCAGGTTATGTCGATATAGGACTCGTTTTACTGTGGATATAGATACATTTGTACCTGTTTCCTCCAGCATCTTCACAAGGTCCTTTGCTGTTGTTCTGGGATTGATTTGCACTTTTCGCACCAAATTATGTCCATCTCTAGGAGACATAACGAGTCTCCCTCCTGAGCGGTATGACGGCTGCGTGGTCCCATGGTGTTTATACTTGCGTACTATTGTTTGTACAGATGAACGTGATACCTTCAGGCATTTGGAAATTGCTCCCAAGGATTAACCAGACATGTGGAGGTCTATATATTTTTTCTGAGGTCTTGGCTGATTTCTTTAGATTTTCCCATGATGTCAAGCAAAGAGGCACTGAGTTTGAAGGTAGGCCTTGAAATACATCCACAGGCACACCTCCAATTGACTCAAATGATGTCAATTAGCCTATGAGAAGCTTCTAAAGCCATGACATCATTTTCTGTAATGTTCCAAGCTGTTTAAAGACACAGTCAATTTAGTGTATGTAAACTTCTGACCCACTGGAATTATGATATAGGGAATTATAAGTGAAATAATCTGTCTGTAAACAATTGTTGGAAAAAGTAAACAAGACATTTGTGGAGTGGTTGAAAAACAAGTTTTAATAACTCCAACATAAGTGTATGTAAACTTCCGACTTCAACTGTATATGAAGTCAGAAAATATTCCTGATTCTGAAGAAAAGTGCATAAATGAGCGCCCTCAAAGATTTGTCTCACTAATTAAATAAAAAGTATTAATGCACTTGCCAAGTCAATCAGTGCACCAAGCATCAGTTAGGGTTTCTGGCATCTTACATTGCCCGCCGAACTTCCTTTATCACTGTAGTTATCCGATAAAGTCCATCATATTTTTAAATAACCAACTGTACAAAATTGGTATTAGGGGCTGCTTAGAGAAAGCGTGGGGCAGTTTTAAGACAGTTTTCAACAGTTTGGGAAGATTTGGGGCAGTTTAGGGCATCAACCCTAAAACTCCTGCTGCATTTGCATGACTACATTTCAGACACCTGCCAGATCTCACAACGCCTGGATAGGTATGTATTTAACATATCAGTGAATAATATGATATAGCAGTCGACTGCACAGTCGATAACGTGGAATGAAACCATTTGTTTGATGCAATGCAATGACTGAAATGTAGTCGAACTGGAACGCGCCCAATACCTCCCAAGGGCGTGACCTCTTCACCGACGGAGCCGTGGCGCAGATCTGTCATCGGTGGACGTGGGCTTCAGCTTGACAGTGGCGAAAGGGTTGGTGCCCCTATACAACAAAGACAGTGAGAGAACAGAGATATGTTAGCTCACGCATTATGTTTTAACGAGCCTGAAAGAAAACCGAAACTCACACGTAGTTTGTTAACCAGCATAAACAGTCCAGAATGATGATTTCCCATGAAATAATCAAGTTGTCGTTTATTTGGATGAACAGAGTGTACAGCAGCACTAACCCAACGCACACCGGCGCCTCTCCAAAACTAACTGACCCAGCATGGCCCAGCATCATCACATACAGCAACTCATTTGCATAACATTGTGTGATAGGCTGAGAGACATTTGAATGTGTACGCAGATTACAATATCCCCAACAAGCTCTCACAGTCTCACTGCAGAATTAGACATTTTTCCACGTTCTCCAAAATGTCAAATTTTAAGTTGCTCCAAATGTTTTTGACACCCTGGGTTGGCTCCTGCTGCTCTGTATCGTTCCATTTCTCCAAACGTCAAATTTCAAAGTTAAGGGCTGCGTTTAGCCACTCATTCCAAAGGTTAAGGTAAGGGTTAAGGTTTGGGATAGGGTTAAAACATTAAGTTTAGCCACTCATTCTGAATGGTTAAAGCGGCAATCAGCAATTGCTACATCCATTCTTGGACTTATACATTTATGATATGTACCCATTGATTCTTGAAGAATATAACTTAGAAATGCCTCAGAAGCTTAGTTCAACTGTCGTACCCCAGTAGAACTTAAAATATCAGCTTGTTTTGCTCAACGTTTGTAAACAAAGAAAATGTTAACATGGTTAAAACTCTAATTTTGATATCGTGGATGGTCAGTCTTTGCATCCATAGTCTGTCTATGAATTCGAGAGTGATTGCATTTCTCCAGCCCCATCCCTCAGCTTTTTACCGAACCAGTGGCAGGGAGTCCGCTTTGTTATTGTTTCTACTGCTGATTGCTGCTTTAAGGTAAGGGTTAAGGTTTTGGATAGGTTATTTCCAGTGCCTTCGGAAAGTATTCAGACCCCTTGTCTATTTCCACATTTTGTTACGTTACGTTAATCCATACTCTAAAATGGATAAAAAAAATAAAAAAAATACTCAGCAATCTACACACAATACCCCATAATGACAAAGCAAAAACAGGTTTTAAGAAATGTTGGCAAATGTATAAAAAAACTAACATTTATGAGACATGAAATTGAGCTCAGGTGCATCCTTTTCCATTGATTATCCTTGAGATGTTTCTACAACTTGATTGGAGTCCACCTGTGGAAAATTCAATTGATTGGACATGACTTGGAAAGGCACACACCTGTTTAAATAAGGTCCCACAGTTGACAGTGCATGTCAGAGCAAAAACCAAGCCATGAGGTCAAAAGAATTGTCCTTAGAGAGCCGAGACAGGATTGGGTCGAGGCACAGATCTGGGGAAGGGTACCAAAACATTTCTGCAATATTGAGGTCCCCAAGAACACAGTGGCCTCCATCATTCTTAAATCGAAGAAGTTTGGAACCCCCAAGACTCTTCCTAGAGCTGGCCGCCCGGCCAAACTGAGCAATCGGGGGAGAAGGGCCTTGGTCAGGGAGGTGACCAAGAACCCGATGGTCACTCTGACAGAGCTCTAGAGTTCTTCTGTGGAGATGGGAGAACCTTACAGAAGGACAACCATCTCTGCAGCATTCCATCAATCAGGCATTTATGGTAGAGTGGCCAGACGGAAACCACTCCTCAGTAAAAGGCACATGACAGCCCGCTTGCAATTTGCCAAAAGGCACTCTCAGACCACGAGGAACAAGATTTTCTGGTCTGATGAAACCAAAATTGAACTTTTTGGCCTGAATGCCAAGTGTCACGTCTGGAGGAATCCTGGCATCATCCCTACGGTGAAGCATGGTGGTGGCAGAATCATGCTGTGGGGATGTTTTTCAGCAGCAGGGACTGGGAGACTAGTCAGGGTCGAGGCAAAGATGAACGGAGCAAAGTACAAAGAGATCCTTGATGAAAACCTGCTCCAGAGTGCTCAGGACCTCAGACTGGGGCGAAGATTCACCTTCCAACAGAACAACGACCCTAAGCACACAGCCAAGTCAACGCAGGAGTGGTTTCGGGACAAGTCTCTAAATGTCCTTGAGTGGCCCAGCCAGAGCCCGGACTTAAACCTGATCGAACATCTCTGGAGAGACCTGAAAATAGCTGTGCAGCAACAATCCCCATCCAACCTGACAGAGCTTAAGAGGATCTGCAGAGAAGAATGGAAGAAACTCCCCAAATACAGATGTGCCAAGCTTGTAGAATCATACCCAAGAAGATTCAAGGCTGTAATCGCTGCCAAAGGTGCTTCAACAAAGTACTGAGTAAAGGGTCTGAATACCTATGTAAGTTAAATTTTTCCGTAACATTTTTTTTTTTGAATGAGCAAAAATGTTTTAAAAACTGTTTTTGCCTTTTCATTATGGGGTATTGTGTGTAGATTGATGAGGGGGAAAAACAATTTCATAAATTTTAGAATAAGGCTATACCCTAACAAAATGTGGAAAAAGTTAAGGGGTCTGAATACTTTCCGAAGGTACTCTGTATAAAAAAAACAGTGTCCACAACTGGGATCGAACACACATCCTTCTGACCCAGAATCATGGGATTACACCCAGGCACCACGCCCTAGCAAAACCCAAGCCTACTTGATGGTAATAGCGTTCACTGTTGCCCCTAGTTGCCGGTTTTGATGGCATTTCCCTCGGGACATGGATAAACATCCAATTTCGACGTCAATCTTGAACGATCTCTCTAGATATCACTTCTTAGTAATGAATAAACACAAATAGGACTGATGAGAACTGCAATGGCTGTTCCTTACTTTGGGAAGAGGTTTGGCCCAGGTCCACCATGGCGCTCTCCTCTCTGCAGGGGGAGGAAAGAACACAACTTTAAAAGGTGTCTATTCCAACCCATACAAACATGTTTACATATAGAGCTGTAACCCAGGGAGGGGGGCAGAGCATCTACGGGTGTGCAATCCACACCATGCAAAGATCCAACACCATGCAAACACACACACAAACAGACACACACACAATCACACACTCACACACTCCTCACCCCCCTACACTGTCAGCAGCTGGAGCTTCCCCCCTGCATCCACCAGAAGGAGGGCTGTGGCGTCATAGAGAACAGCACATTGCCACAGTGCCCCTGCTGGCCGGAGGACAAACATGCAGCAGATTTTAAATACTAATTTTCATGAAACCTTTTCCGCTTTAACTCCATTCTAACTAGCTTTTACTATAGCTAGCTTTTCATTACTTGTTATGCCTCACCAAAAACTTGGAATAGGAATGACTTTCACTCAGAGACTTTCCTCAGACTATCATGTTAACAATAACAAACCAACATTGATTTATTAGAAACACCACGTTAGTGTCGTTCAGCAGGCTCACCATAGAGTAAACAGTGTAAACACTAGACTATAAGAACTTCATGGCCAACATCGATCCTCAGTGATCATTCGCCCAGGCAGCATTACCTTATTGTCAGAGTGAGACTCCGCCCTTCTCTCCATGCTGGGTGTGATTGGACGCATCTCTGTCTGTCTATTGGATGGAGGCGGCGGCGGGGGCGGGGGTCGACCGTGGCTGCTGCCTCCCGATTGGTCCAGCAGGTTGTCCATACTGTGGGCGCTCCTAAGGGTGGAGCTACTGAAGGGTCAAAGGTCACCAAAAGTCAAAACAGCATTAGCATCAGCAACTCATTTGCAACTATCTCTTAAAGGGACAGTTCACACAAATTTCCCCTCAAGGGAATTTATAAACAAAATATAATTTCCCTTAAGGGGAAATTTGAGTGAACTGTCCCTTTAAGAGACAGTGGAGCTAGTGGATCACCTGGAGCCAGTTGATCTAAGGGCCTCCTCCAGTGTCCCCACATAGGCAGCTGGGAACCAGCCCTGACTGTGGGTGGAAGCAGAGAAGAGATACATTTCTATGAGTTTCTATGAAGGACAGAGCGCTATGGCATGCTAGCATTCAGCACATGTCATAAGCAAGTAGGCTAAAACATATATATATTAAAATGGTATTTTACATTTTCTGGTTCATATCCCAAAGACTACAGTATCAAGTGGAGTATCTCTTGAACGGATTTAGGTTTTCCTTATACAATGTTGTTCTGTGAGGCCAGCTCTGCCTCAAAGGCAGGAGCATCTCTCTATCCCTCCCTCTCCCTCACCGTGAGCTGCTCTCTGCCCGGCCGTAGAGCCAGCCGTTACGGGGCTCCTGCACCAGCACGCTCACCACCTCCCCCCGGGAGAAGGGCAACAGGGTGGGGCTGTTGGAGTTAGCGGGGTGGGATACCAGAGCTCTCATAGGTCTCCCTCCTCCACCTCCACCCAGACCTAGGGACTCGCCAAATGAGCTGGAGCGGGAACGGGTGTTCTGGGGTGATGGGCCTGGGGGAGGTGAAAGTGTGTGTGGCGGGGGGGGGGGGGGGGGGTGAAGGGTGAGAGGGCAGGAAGGAGAGAGGAGAGGATGTGTGAACATCAGAGGGCCAGAAAGGCAGGTCATAGGAGAGGAAAGACACCTGAACACCATGGGTATGGCATGTACATAATATTTATCCAGATGGACGTAACCTGTTTTAGCATGGACATTGCCATTGATGGCTTCCACCAAAGTAGTCAACCGGGCACGAAGATGAGTACTCTATCTAACACTATAGGTTTGGTATACTGTAGTGTAGATATACAGTATATCATGCCCCCACCTCTGGAGGGCACTCTTCCCAGAGGCTGCTCCTCTTTGCCTGACCATTGGCTCCCCCTGTCCTCCTCTCTCATTCTGGATGTGTTGTCCTGGTCCAGGCGAGAGGGGTTCCGGGATCCAGGTCGTCTGGTGGCGTTGACCTGGTCTCTCCATCCATCAGCAATCTGCTGTAGGCCTCCCCCTGCCCCTGTCTGGCCCATCGAAAACACACACATTACATTACTTTCATTCACCTTGTTTATTCATTGGCTTTAATCTAGTCAGGAAACTCACTCTCTTCTCTCTTACTTACCACTCTCTCTCAAAAAATAAAAACAGAAAGCAACACACTAGGTGGAGCCTCTACTTATTCATTCCCTTCAAATCCACAAATTGGAGATTTGGAAAATGAAAAGGCCAGGAGCAGGTTGTCATATTGCAAACCGGCCACGGTTCTTTCTATGATGAATGTGGTTTATGACAGTATTGGAGAGGGTGGTCCTCTGTAGCTCAGTTGTTAGAGCATGGCACTTGCAATGCCAGGATAGTGGGTTTGCTTCCCGGGACCATCCATATGTAAAATGTATGCATCCCTGACTGTAAGTCGGTTTGGATAAAAGGTTCTGCTAAATGGCATATATTATTGAGTGTGTAGGATTAAATGAGACTGTAGTACAATGAACTAAGCTATACTACCTTGTTCATGAGGTAGATGATGGACTGAGTGAGACCACAGTGTTTCTCAGCCAGGAAACGGTATCGCCTTTCTTCCTCCATCAGAGCCTCGCGCTGACTCTCCCTCAGGAAGTGAATGTACTCATCCTGTGAGCACACATGCAATGTGTAAATATAGAACTTCCTCTGACACAGACACGCACTGTGTAAATACTTTACAGAAATGTAATAGCGTTCTCCCTGGTGCACTCTTAATCTTTTTTATTTATTTTACTCATACTCGTTATCTGACACACACACACATCAGTGGAGGCTGTTGAGGGGAGGACAGCTCATAATAATGGCCGGAACTGAGCAAATGGAATGGCATCCAACACATGGAAACCATGTGTTTGATACCATTCCACCTGTTACGCTCAAGCCATTACCATGAGCCCGTCCTCCCCAATTAAGGTGCAACCAACCTCCTCTCTCACACACACACACACACACACACACACACACACACACACACACACACACACACACACACACACACACACACACACACACACACACACCACACACACACACACACACACACACAGAGTGGATTGACCTGGTGAGCCCCTCTCCTCTGCTGCCTCTCCAAAGATATGGCCTGGCTCTGTACCTCCATCTCATATCGCCTCCTGCTGCCCTGGAGGACGCATTACATCAATGCCAGATACATTTACACTGAGTGTACAAAACATTAGGAACACCTGCTCTTTCCATGACATAGACTGATCAGGTGAATCCAGGTGAAAGCTATGATCCCTTATTGATCTCACCTGTTAAATACACTTCAATCAGAGTTGATGAAGGGGAGCAGACAGGTTAAAGAAGGATTTTTAAGCCTTAAAACAGTTGAGAGCTGGATTATGTATCTGTGCCATTTAAGTGCCCTTGCCAGACGCACCAGTTTGAGTGTGTCAATAACTGCAACGCTGCTGGGTTTTTCACGCTCAACAGTTTCCCGTATCAAGAATGGTCCACCACCCAAAGGACATCTGTGGAAAGCATTGGAGTTAACATGGGCCAGCCCCTGTAGTCCATGCCCTAACAAATTGAGTCTGTTCTGAGGGCTAAAGGGGGTACAATTCAATATTAGGAAGGTGTTCCTAATGTTTTGTACACTCAGTGTATACATAATAACACCACCATAGTCTTCATGTAAAAGTATCAGTAAGGATTAAACAGGAATGGTCCAGGAGTAAATAACACTTTGTTTGATCCTCACAAAAAGCATCAAACTTGGAGCACTGCCCACTACATCTGCACTACTTCTGTACATTCGGATTCTGCCTGTGTGCCAGTCCATGATCTTTACTACACTACTTCTGTACTGTCAACACAAGGGGCTACAGTATGTGAAAGGGGTATGTGAAGGAGAGTGGCTACTCACTGCTATGTAGTCCTTATCCAGTTTGACATTGTTGTTCATCTCCTGTAGCACCTCAGTGTGGAACCAGCGGAACTTGAGCAACACAGAGAATGGTTATTATGATCGCAGTAGTTGGAACACCACTGGTAAGCCAAACAATCACATCTCAAATTGTCAGATTATAGAATCAACTGTGTTGTTACACCATCTAGTAAAATATACAGTACGATATATTAATAAGTGGGTTGCTTAGTTGTGAGTTGTTTTGACAGGTGTATAACTACAACCCCAGGTACAATTGCAATATACTCGCAATTCTTCATTTTGAATTCTAATACAGTAAAAGAACTAGTGCAGTGCCACTGTTCTACTGTTTGATGAGGAGTGTAAAGTAACCTACTATTCCTTCCAGTTCAGTGGTGAGACGCTTCTGGTTCTCTGAAATCTGAATCAGAATATCTCCTGTGAGACACAATGAGAAATTATTATCATAGGCAGACATTAAGACACACACACACACACACACATCCCAGAAAGAGAGACACAGTGTCAAAACACACATACACTCCTTCCCCGCCACCCCCCATACACACACACACACTGAATGAGAGCCTGCTTTTATAATCTTTAACAACATCCCAAGGCACATCTCTCTGACTACACTGTAAGACGCTTCTGTAATTTCAACAGTAAAAACACGGTAGAATTCACAGTAAAATATCGTAAACGTGTTTTAAAGCACGTTGTAAGAGTTTTCTGTCATTTTACATTTACATTACACATTTTTGTCATTTAGCAGATGCTCTTATCCAGAGCGACTTACAGTTAGCGCATTCATCCTAAAACAGCTAGGTGGGTCAACCACATATCACAGGCATAGCAAGTACATTTTTCCTCAATAAAATAGATATCAGAAAAGTCAGAGGTAGAAAGATGGCCAAGGACTCTGCTGTCCTAGATCCAGGGGGAAGCTGGTTCCACCGTTGGGGTGCCAGAACAGAGAAGAGCTTGAACTGGGCTGAGTGGGAGCTGCCCACCCGTAGGGTTGGGAAGGCCAAAAGCCCAGAGGTGGCAGAATGGATTGCTCAGGTTGGGGTGTAGGGTTTGAGTATAGCCTGAAGATAGGAAGGGGCAGTTCCTCTTCCTGCTCCGTAGGCAAGCACCATGGTCTTGTAGTGGATGCGAGCTTCGACTGTAAGCCAGTGGAGTGTGAGGAGGAACGGGATGACATGGGAGAACTTGGGAAGGTTAAATACCAGGCGGACTGCAGCGTTCTGTGAAGGTTGCAGGGGTTTGATGGCACAAGCCAGTAAAACACTGTAGAATGCACAGAAACATACCTTAAATGTGTTTTACAGAATACATGATGGTGCATTGTGGGAAAATGCTGTGGGCGGGGAAAGAATCTCATTAACATATTTTAAGGCATGCCTTCTAAGAAGCTCTAGTTGAGTGAGAATGTTCTACCCCCAGAGAATACAGTAATATACAAACCTTGCCCCAAAAATGTACAGTAACTTACTGGTCAATTTCTGCCAGTAATTCACTGTTATGCAAAATACTGTATCATACTGCATTTTTGGAGCGTAAAAACTTTTTTAACACCAGTGGGTGCAGGGTGACTCATTAACATATTAATGAGTAACATAACTCATTAACATATTTTTAGGTGTGACTTGTAAGAGGCTGTATTTGTTGCACCCATTAGTGAGAATGCTGTACGAATTTAACTGACATATTGTAATCAATCAATCGTATTTATAAAGCCCTTTTTAAATCAGCAGATGTCACAAAGTGCTATAGAAACCCAGCCTTAAACCCCAAACAGCAAGCAATACAGGTGAAATTTCCCAGGTTTTACAGAAATCCCAATTGGAAGATTCCTGGAAATTCTTCAACCAGGATTTTTTTTTTAAATCAGGACATTTGGGGAAAGTTACTGGATCTTTGAAAACCTACTTGCTGGCCTGATGTGTGTGGCCTGTAAACCATGTGTTTCAGGCCACTGTATTAAGGTAAAGCTGGGCCTCAAAATAAGAACTATCTAATGTATTTTCATAGAAATTCATTATAATGATAACATTATCCTATTAACTCACTTGGTGAAGACCAAATTACTGAAAATGAACGAATTCAACAACCGTGTCTCTTTTGCCCTGTAGTCACTGTCAGTTTCGAAGCCTTTGTTAAGGCCCAAAGTACAAGTGATATAAAACACCAAATATCAGTTGGTATGCTGTAATATAGAATTACATTTTCACTATTAGCAATTGCTGAATAGCTTTTCAGTACAATTCAACAATAAAGTACAGTATTGCTCTTTTGCTGTAAAAAAATAGGGGGGGAAAAAAAGAATCGCTAACATTAACATACAAGGCGTGAACCCTTGACTTTTTTCGCATTTTGTTACGTTACAGCCTTATTTCAAAATAGATTATATCGTTTTTTTTCCTCATCAATCTACACACAACACCCCACAATGACAAAGCAAAAACCAAGCCATGAGGTCGAAGGAATTGTCTGTAAAGTTCCAAGACAGGATTGGGTCGAGGCAGAGATCTGGGGAAGGGTACCAAAAAATTTCTGCAGCATTGAAGGTCCCCAAGAACACAGTGGCCTCCATCATTCTTAAAAGGAAGAAGTTTGGAACCACCCAGACTCTTCTTAGAGCTGGCTGCCTGGCCAAACTGAGCAATCAGGGGAGAAGGGCCTTGGTCAGGGAGGTGACCAAGAATATAAATAGTAAAGTAAAGTACAGATCCCCCAAAAAACTACTTAAGTAGTACTTTCAAGTATTTTTACTTAAGTACTTTACACCATTTGACAGTAATTGATTAGCTATCTAGACACTGAAAACTCCGTTCACTACCCCACAAGTATCACTAACTAACCAATTACTGTCTAATCAAGTAACGCTACTGTTCAAATATGCAAAGAATTGCTAAGCTAGCTAGCTAACTTAAGGCTAACGTTAGCTACTTTCAGTAACGTCAGCTCAATTAGTTAGCTACCGTATCTGTTGAAAAACAAAGCTCGATAGGTGAATTAACATTTTTTTTCCAATTAATAGAAGATAGGAAATTCTTGAGAAAGAGGGCTAGAGATGCAGCTCACCAAACACAGACTGAGACGGTTGTTGTATTTGCAGGAGTAAGTTAATAGATTTTGTGTGTGTGTTTACAATACATTTATTTAGCATCTAGCTACATAGATGGGTTGGCTGACAACATCATGAAAACGATGTGCGCGCTTCCATGGGGCAGAAGTCAGCCTGGTGTGATTCTGGATTGCCAGATTGCTAGCAAGAATGACAAACTGCCATGTGAGGAATCGTAAGTGACTCATTTCATGTTATTGATACCATGTCTTGTTTTGAGATATTTTGACTGATTTCATGTCAATGCAAATATTCGCTAGCTAGCTAACCAACAACTGTAACAATGTATTTGAGACAACGAGTGGTCATTGTGCAAATGTATTCGTTTGCAATAAACATTGGAGACGAAATATAGCTTACATGTCAACCGTATAAGCCAACCCTATTTGTTTTGCCCCATGGTTGAATACATGTCGATTTTGTTGCTAAAGTGACAGAGAGAGAATGAACACAGGTATTGTTGCTTGTGAAGGGTAAGATTGAGTGAACTGCTAATATCAATACGGAACAGAAATTATCCCAGATTTTACCTTTAGCTCAATTCAGGTAAACATTATTTCAAATCAAAGTTTATTTCTCACGTGCGCCGAATACAACAGGTGTAGACCTTACAGTGAAATGCTTACTTACAGGCTCTAACCAATAGTGCAAAAAAGGTATTAGGAGAACAATAGGTAAGTAAAGAAACAAAACAACAGTAAAACGACAGGTAGCGGGGCTATAAAAAGTAGCGAGGCTACATACAGACACAGGTTAGTCAGGCTGATTGAGGTAGTATGTACATGTAGATATGGTTAAAGTGGCTATGCATATATGATAAACAGAGAGTAGCAGCAGCGTAAAAAGAGTGTTTTTTATATTGCGTGTGTGTGTGTGCACGCATATTGCTTCTGTGTGTGTTCGTTGGTTCAGAATACTCCATATTGTTACGGCACTGATATTATGCCGTCTCTGTAATAATATAGGAGATCCAGGAAGGCAGATATTCGGACAGCAAGGAAGAGAGGGGAGCGAGAGAGAAGAGCAGACAGGACAGAGAGAGAACACAGGAAAACATAGAGAGCGGAGACCAACACAAGACAAACATGTCATATTCCTTCTCCAGCCAGAGGAAGTAGTTCTTGCTAAACATTACCTCTCGTAAAAAGAAAGATGCCGCTTCTGACATGTCCTGTGTGTATAAACTGTTAGACCCTGATATGTTTCCATCACTGAAAGCAATCATACAGGCCGCGCTGACCGTCCCAGTTAGCAGCTGTGAGATATTTCAGTGCATTAAGACGTCTACATACAGTTAAAGTATACATGTGATATGTGTTATGTAAGATATGTAAACATAATTAAAGTGGCATTATTTAGAGTGCATTGTATAAAGTGACATCCATTTATTAAAGTGGCCAGTGACTGGGTCTTTCTGAGTTAGTGATTGCTGTTTAGCAGTCTGATGGCCTTGAGATAGAAGCTGTTTTTGTCTCTCGGTCCCAGCTTTGATGCACCTGTACTGACCTCGCCTTCTGGATAGTAGGGTGTGAACAGGTAGTTTGCTCCCTGATGCGTTGTGTAGACTGCACCACCCTCTGGAGAGCCTTGCAGTTGAGGGCGGTGCAGTTGCCGTACCAGGCTGTGATACAGCCCGACAGGATGCTCTTGATTGTGCATCTGTAAAAGTTTGTCAAGGTTTTGGGTGACAAGGCGCTGTTGTGCCTTCTTCACCACACTGTGTGAGTGAACCATTTCAGTTTGTCTGTGATGTGTACGCAGAGGAACTTAAAACTTTCCAACTTCTCCACTGCTGTCCCTTCAATGTGGATAGGGGGTGCTGCCTCTGCTGTTTCCTGAAGTCCACGATCATCTCCTTTGTTTTGTTGACGTTGAGAGGTTGTTTTCCTGACACCACACTCCGAGTGCCCTCACCTCTTCCCTATGGGCGGTCTCGTCGTTGTTGGTAATCAAGCCCACTGCTGTTGTGTCGTCTGCAAACTTGATGATTGAGTTGGAGGTGTGCATGGCCACGCAGTCGTGGGTGAACAGGGACTACAGGAGGGGGCTGAGCACGTACCCTTGTGGGGCTCCAGTGTTGAGGGTCAACGAAGTGGAGATGTTGTTTCCTACCTTCACCACCTGGGGGTCGGCCCGTCAGAAAGTCCAGGACCCAATTGCACAGGGTGGGGTTGAGACCCAGGGCCTCCAGCTTGATGATGAGCTTGGAGGGTACTATGGTGTTGAATGCTGAGCTGTAGTCAATGAATATCATTCTTGCATAGGTATTCCTTTTGTCCAGATGGGAAAGGGGGGTGTAGAGTGTGATGGCGATTGCGTCGTCTGTGGACCTGTTGGGGCGGTATCCAAACTGAAGTGGGTCTAGGGTGGCCGGTAAGGTGGAGGTGATATGATCCTTGACTAGTCTCTCAAAGCACTTCATGATGACAGAAGTGAGTGCTATGGGGCGGTAGTCATTTAGTTCAGTTATCTTTGCCTTCTTGGGTACAGGAAAAATGGTAGCCATCTTGAAGCATGTGTGGACAACATACTGGGATAGGGAGCGATTGAATATGTCCGTAAACACACCAGCCAGCTAGTCTGCGCATGCTTTGAGGAAATGGCTAGGGATGTTGTCCCTATTCATGGCTTTATTATGTGTGCCGACGTCGGCAACATGGCTACAGAAAAATCGTCATGTATAAATCCAAACTGTACAAAAATGCAAACGCAACAGGCAACAATTTCAAAGATTTTACTGAGTTACAGTTCATATAAGGAAATCTAATTCATTCATTTCATTTCATTGGACTTAATCCATGGATTTCACATGACTGGGAAGACCGATAATATTTTAGTCAGGCAATGTCCATGTTATTCTCACATATTTCAGAATGTAATAATGTGAATATCAAGGCCTAAAAAAATGATATGTTGTTAAAGTGGTAAGTGTAATTTTTCTTTTACACTTTTTGCATGGATGGGGGTTCTATATTAGGCCCTATATGTACAATTACATAGATTATACAATTGTATAACATTCAGGTCCTTGAAAATTACAATGAAGTGCTTGAAAAAGTCCCTTAAAGTCCTTGAATTAGACTTGCCAATGTCTGTATGAACCCTGCTTAAAGAATGTATAGTCCTAGGCCTATGTTGTTGTATAGGTAGAGTTATGGGCCAATTTGCAAATATTCACTTTTATTCCTCTAAGTACACATGTTGAACTGCATAAAAAACATTTTAAAAAAATGTCAATCCATTTAGACATTTTTATCCCACATTGGTCAATCATTTTTAGAAAGACCCATATACCGTATACAGTAACTTTTTTGCACTTACTCTCTTGCACTGACTCTATGCACACACACTGGACTCTACTCACACCCTCCCACATACTGACACCCCAACACACATATACACACTACATACCCCCACACACACATAACATGCACACACACTCACATTTACACACACACTTTCTCACTCACCACAGATGCTGCTGCTAGTCACTTTACCCCTACCTATACAGTGCCTTCAGAAAGCATTCACACCCCTTTACTTTTTCCTAATTTTGTTGTGTTACAGCCTGAAGTTAAAATGGGTTAAATTAAGATTTTGTGTCACTGATCTACACACAATACCCTATAATATCAAAGTAGAATTTCGTTTGTATGAACTTTTTTTAAATTAATGCAAAAATGTATTGATGCGATGTCTTGAGTAAATAAGTATTCAACCCCTTTGTTTATATGAAGCCTAAATACATTCAGGAGTAACAAATCACATAATAAGTTGCATGGACTCATTCCTTGTTCAAGAATAGTAGTTAACATGATTTTTGAATGACTACCCCATCTCTTTACCCTACACATACAAATATCTGTAAGGTCCCTCAATTCCAGTAGTGAATTTAAAGCACAGATTCAACCACAAAGACCAGGAAGGTATGGTAGATATGTACAAATAAAAAAGCAGACCTTGAATATCCCTTTGAGCATGGTGAAGTTATTAATTAGGCTTTGGATGGTGTATCAATTAACCCAGTCACTACAAAGCATTATGTTTGGGGCAAATCCAACACAACACATCCCTGAGTACCACTCTTCATATATTCAAGCATGGGGGTGGCTGCATCATGTTATGGGTATGCTTGTCATCAGTAAGGACTAGGGATTTCTTTAGAATGAAAAGAAACGGAATAGAGCTACTGTAAGCACAGGCAAAATCCTAGAGGAAAACCTTGTTCAGTTTGCTTTCCACCAGACACAGAGACGAATTCACCTTTCAGCAGGACAATAACCTAAAACACAAGGCCAAATTTACACTGGAGTTGCTTAACAAGACAACATTGAATGTTCCTGAGTGGCCTAGTTACAGTTTTGAATTAAATCCACTTACCAATCTATGGCAAGACTTAAAAATGTCTGTCTACAAATTATCAACAATTAACTTGACCGTTTGAAGAATGTTAAAAAGAATATTGGGCAAATATTGTACAATCCAGGTGTGCAAAGCGCTTAGAGACTTACCCAAAAAGACTCACAGCTGCAATCGCCACTAAAAGTGCTTCTACAAAATATTGACTCGGGGGTGTGAATAATTACATAAATGAGACCTTTCTGTATTTCACTTTCAATAAATTTGCGAAATATATAAAAACGTTGTAAATTTAATCAATTTTGAATTCAGGCTGTAACAAAACAAAATGTGGAATAAGTCGAGAGGTATGAATACTTTCTGAAGACAGACAGATAGATAGATGATAGAGCTTTAAATAGATATATCTGACCATTTTATAAATGGTATAATCGCGTGATATGATAAACCACAAGTGTTTATCCAGATAATGAAAAAGCACACGTGAAAAAGAAAATTGTCACTTGAATTGTGCATGATCATGAGCAAAGTCATTGTAGCCTATCATTCCACTTCTCCTATGAGAACCATGAGCACGGCTGACTTGGCGTTACTGCCACGTTGCTGCCAGTAAGTTACTGTATATTTTACAGGAAATGTTTTACAATGTGGGAGAAGTTCAATCAGTGAATGCTCAACTACACTGAGTCCGTTTGCTATGTGGGTTTCCATAGTCAACCTTACATACAGATGTCAGATCTTAATTTGAGACAGTTTCCTACAGCAGGAAAATAACCCAGCAGCAACAGGAAATGTGAATTATTATGTATAATTAATGGACTTTTTTGTAGGGGTTGATACATTTTCCGTAAGGAAAAATCATGTCTGAAATTTCTAAGTGGAAATTACAAACTTCAGAAGCCTTTTTAAACCTCAAATACAGTACATGTTTTACATTTCCTACATTGCAGGAAAGTTCTCCTGTAACAGGGTGATCAAATTAAGATCCTACATCTGTAACGCCTTTTAGCCTCAGAGTGTCTGTGAGTGGCTAGGTTCAGGTTGGGTTAAATGAACTAAACAGGACCCACAGCCTGTTACTCTATTATGCATACGGCTCTGAAGACTACCTGTCAGTCTGTCACCTGATTCCACTGCTATAGTACAGATAACACCCCCTAACAAGGGCTCCGGTTACATTATACCTCTTATTAGCATTATGAGGGAAATGGGAAGACTGACTGGACCAGTTGTTATGGTTAGACTCAAGCACAGTTTGTCTTGTTATCTCAAAATGCATCAACATTACAGTCACACTGATGTGGGCAAAGTTAATTTTAATTCATATTCCACTATGGGGTAAAAAATAACATAGAAATACACACCTATGCCCTCTATAACTCTGCTCTATACAAACAGGAACAGACATACTGTGTATGGCAACAACAAAAAAGCTCACACGCATACAGCACAACTGCTATTCAACCCAACCCAGTGTCCACCCTCTGTCACATACACACACATACACACACACCCTCGTCTAAGAAAGCTCCAGAGGTTTTGTGATGGTAAAAGGAAGTGTACCAATGTGCTGCCTGTCAGGTAAACTTTGCTCTGTGTGGTTCGGTGAAGGACACTGCATTGATTGGGGTAATAACCATAAACAGCACATAGGACCCATACAGTACATTTGTCCTTTGTGTTTCTCTAGCTTTGTTCCTGCATCTCTACCTTTCTCATACTCTTTAACTGACCTGACACACACACACACCATACGGCACACACACACACACACACACACACACACACACACACACACACACACACACACACACACACACACACACACACACACACACACACACACACACACACACACATGCAGTGAATGAAGAGGTTCTTACCAATAGAGCGAGATGACATGGTGTGGAAGGCCTGCTCCCCTATCTTAGCAAGGGTGCTGAAGTAAGCCTCACTGGTCACAGCAAGGGCTAAACACACACACACACACACACAGAAACAAACAAGCAATTGAATTGCATATCCAGTTGATATAATTCACTTTGCTGAAATGCCAGAGTTAGACTCACGCCAGTTAAAGCACAACAAACACATGAATCTGAAAGCAGCAAATTGCAGAAAGGTTGTTTAATATGATTAATATGACAGATGAATCTATAATTAATTCAAATAGCTGGGCCCATCACATATACATGTTCCATATCTCATTGCTTTGGAGTGGAAAAGGACTGCTGCAGACAGAACATAAACTGGACAGACACATTTACATCCAGCAGTTCAACCAATAGAAACATGTGTAGGTCATATTATGTCCTATAGGTTCATCGTAATAAACATTCCCAAGTGATATGGCAGTACTTTACAAGGGAAACCTTATGAACTCTGTTGACAAAATGAAAAGTAATTTGTATTTATTTCCAGGAGGTTTGTTGTGTAGAAGGGAGGAGAGGCGGCAAGGATGGGCACGACAAATGATCTCTCATTGATGATATGTGGAAGCATTGTATATTTCTGAGAAGGACCTCTAGTATAAATCAGAGTCATATACTGTATGTACGACTCTGCTGAGAATGACTCTTTTGTCACAACGCACTCATCGTATTCAAATGAATGCCACAAAGGTCATCGGTTTCACTTCCTTTCTTTCTCACCTTGGAAAGCCTGCATGTAGCTGTTTCCCAAAGACACTAGCTTCTGTAGACTTGGGTTGAACTGGTCCATCAGGCTCTGTTGACACACACACACACACACACACACACACACACACAGAGACAGAGAGACACACACACACAGAGACAAACACACACACACACAGAGACACACACACACAGTGAGACATTGAAAGGTCTGGTGCTTATCTTGAACAGTAAGCTGTATAAATTTACCCTGTTCATAAGTCATATTGTATTTATCCATAGAATACAGTACTGCTCACAAGTATAGTGCGCCAAATTGAACAGAATATACAAACAACAAATGTGCATTGCAGATTAGGCCTACAGTTGAAGCTTATATTTAGGGCTACGCTACAATTGTCAAGAGTTCAAACCAATCTCACTCACCGCATATATGCCCAAAGTAGAGCGATGCAACTGGTCGCTGTTTTGTCCAGACATTCTGACGCTCAAAGTGTTCCCACTGGCTGCCTATGAAACGTTCAATCTATTTATTTATACGTTGTGAAACATAAGGTGACAGTCCCGAAAGTCTCCTGTCCGTATCAATGCGGATGTTCTAATTCACAGGAAACTGGGCGAGGAGCAGAACAGAACGTGTGAGTAATTGACACTGGAGCTCAGAGAGGACTGTTGTCAATTATTAATCAAGTCAAAGCTATAAACGACTCAACACCACAGAACACGCAGCGACTAGTGACCTAAGCTTTACAAAGATAGGTTAGTTGTGTAAGTAGGGGCCTTAAATGGCCATTTTAATTATCTCCATTACAATACCAGCGTCTACATATGTGAAAACTGTGCATTTCTACGTTTTGTAGAGAAATATATAAAGTTCTACCCGATGACATCAAAAGTTAAAACATTTTAAAGATAGTGATTTTCAAACACTATGGGTTTCAGGTGACGTGGGAAGCAAGAAAATACCGATCCCTCTGGCTAGAAACTAGTTGCAGGTTTAGAAAATCTGTCACGCCTGCTCCCGCTCCCCCTCGAGCGCCAGGCTGCCGGCTCATCAGGCTCCCACGCCTTAGCGGGTTTGGCAGGCTCCCATTCTGCATCATGCCTCAGCCGGCCCGTCAGGCTCGCCCAGGTGGGACGCCGGGTGGCGCCCCTAGAGGGGGGGCTACTGTAACACCTGCTTCCACTCCCCCTCTATGCCCATCATTACGCACACCTGTCATCATCATTATACGCATTTGCGCATCATTGGACTCACCTGAACTCCTTCACTTTGTTGATTGCGCCCTCTATATCTGTCTGTTCCTCAGTTTGATCCCCGTGTCATTATTGATGTCGTTATGTTTTTTTATGTCCAGACACTGTCATGTCTTGTTTCATGTCTGTTTATTAATTAAATGTTCACTCCTTGTACTTGCTTCTCGTCTCCAAGCGTCTGTCCTCACAAAATCTGTTTTTCTTACTTTTAATCCTACCCTGTTGTCACGACTTCCACCGAAGGTGGCTCCTCTCCCTGTTCGGGCGGTCATCGTCGCCAGCCTACTAGCTGCCACCGATCCATTTTTCCTTTTCGTTTGTGTCTGTCTGTTTTTGTTATCACCCGTGTCTGATTAGTTAATTTCGGTGGGTTTATTAACCTCCGCTGCCTGCTAGTCTTTGTGCGGGATTATTTTGCTGTGTTAGCTCTGTTAGGGGTGTGTGTTTGCGCCACAGGGATTTTTGTTTCCTCACAGTCGTTGTACCGTTAGTACTGTATTAGGAGTAGAGGTTTCTCCTCCGTGTGTTTCGTGATTTTCCCCGCCTGTTGTTGGTGGGTTGGGACTTATAATAAACGACTGTGCCAACTGAATTCCTTGCTCTCCTGGTCCTGACTCCTGCGCCTACCTCTTCTTAGGAGGCACCTAACAACTGTGATGTCACAGAGAACAATTGTTTACATTTCTAACCACAGATCAATGAAAGACACCATGTAGACACTGGTATGATGCTGGAGATAATGAATACAAGGTTGAAAAGTGGCGGAATTGCCCTTTAATTATACATTTCAACCATCATCAACATTAATCAGTTAACTGGAATGATTCAATGAGTGAATTTTATAACATTCACAATCTGATGAGCATGAGCTCATGTTCACACCCAGGATAGTGTGTGCGTGCGGATGTGTGTGTGTGTGTGCTATCCCAGCATGAGGATTCAGATGTATCACTGGGGGAACTATAGGGCCCTGACCCAATCAAAGAAATTGACCAATATGAATAACTTATCAGATTCTCTTGTGACCTCAAACACATACAACTCTCAGGTATGCGAGCTGAGGCAGTGAACTAGTCAATAATAAATCATTCTCCCATCTCCCCACGGACTACTGTTACCAACCTTTCTGTTCATGTCACGTTCTGACCTATATTTCCTTTGTCTTGTCTTTATTTAGTATGGTCAAGGCGTGAGTTGGGGTGGGCAGTCTATGTGTTCTTCTATGTTGGGGTTTTGTGTTCGGCCTGGTATGATTCTCAATCAGAGGCAGCTGTCAATCGTTGTCTTAGGTAGCCTGGGTTCCACTTTTGGTTTGTGGGTGTTTGTTTCCTGTGTCTTTGTGTATGTCACCAGACAGGACTGTTTCGTTTCGGTTTATTCTCCTTTATTCGTTATTTTGTTGTTTTGTTCGAGTATTTCGGTTTTCATTAAAAGGAACATGAATACTCACCACGGTGCAGTTTGGTCCTCCTCTCTTTCTCCTAACGACGAGCGTTACAGTTCACATATAATACAGATTATTACAGAGGCTCGTGATGGTAGCTAGAACTATAGTTCCCAATTTCCAACTACGAATAAGATGAATTATTAATTATTATTAATATTTAATATGACAATATGTTAGAAGAATCATTGTATTTCCTATTTATATACAGTTAACTGCCAAAATGTATTATAAACATGATGATAGTCTCGTCTATATAGGTATTGGTTGAAGCTCACTGTTAAATTCAAATCTCCCTACCATCATATATCTAAGCCAATATGACACCAATTTCAAATCAACTTGATTGGACATACACAACTTACTATCCACCTCTCATCATGATCCGTTCATCTGTTACCAAGGACCAGTGTTGGCAACTTGTTTAGCGAGTATTCAGACACCTCTAGCGACACATTTTCAAAAAATCGACTAGTGACAAATCTAGCGACTTTTTCTGATGTTCTTGGAGACATTTGGAGACTCTGACGTGAAAGCACATATCGTTCTTACTCTTCTCAACGAGCAGCAGGTGCTGCCGTGGGCCCCACCCCCATCCCAAAGCACTCACAGGCGGCCCAGTCCTCGCGCAGCAGTTATTCCCAGCTGCAGTCAGAGCAGGAGATGTTCACCCCTCCGCGTCCAGACTGCAAATTAATCGCTCATGCGGGAAGCCGCCGCTGGCTGATCCCGTCCTGGCTTACATTCAGGGCGAGATGTAAATGTAAAATGTTCTTTATCTAAAATAAATCACTGCATTTTACTCACACAGCCTCAGTCACTTACTCATCTTGTCCACTGTGTGTGTGCCTCTCTGTGACATAAGCTAAACATCTAGCTGGCTAGCTCATCATGTCTCAGTCTAAACTGTACACTCCAAAATACAGAAAGGAGTGGGAATCAAACCCTGAATTCAAAGGCTGGTTGAAGCCGTTTATTGGAGATGATACATGGGCATACTGCCGGTATTGTAAGGCTGATTTCTACACCAAACTTAGTGATGTAAAAATACACATGACAACTCAAAAACATACTCAAAAGGCAAAGCCTTATAACAGTTCCACCCAAAACAAGCTGCCATTTATGGTTTTAAAAAATTACTCTGCAAAAAAGGCTGAGACCACCATGACATTAGCTATTGCTGAACACTGTTCCATGCTGGCATGTGATCACATTTGAGAAGCATGTAGAGCTGCTTTCTCAGACTCCACTACTGCTACCCACTTCAAAATGCACAGGACAAAGTGCACAGAAATGATTAATGGTGTTCTAGCACCATACTTTCTGAAAAAGTTGGTCGCAGATGTGGGTGACCAGCGTTACAGCCAACTCCTCGATGAGTCCACGGATGTAAGTGTTTCTAAGTACCTGGGGGTTGTGATAAGGTAATTTAGTGATACCAAGCAGACAATTGTATCAACATTTCTGGGGCTTGTTGAGTTGGAGGGAGGAGATGCCAAATCTGTAGCCCGTGCTATTGTGGCTTTCCTAGAGAAGTGTCTCTTAAAAAAGAGAAACTCCTGGGGATAGGGACCGACAATGCCTCTGTTATGACGGGGATTAACAATGGGGTCCATAAAGTGCTGAAGGAGGAGTATGGCCTAAAATATCTGGTTTTTATTTGCTGTGTGTGCCACTCTCTGCAGCTTGCTGTAAGTAATGCTTCCAATGACACCATCCCCCATAGTGTGGAAGTACTTGGTACGAGAGACTTATAACTGGTTTTATGTGTCTCCAAAGCGCAGGGAGGCCTACAAGGCCTTATGAGACCAACTGTGGAGAGAAACCTTTACAGATAACCAAGGTATGTGCCACACGTTGGCTCTCCATTGAACCAGCGGTTTCACACATTTTGGACCAGTGGGAGGAGCTTAGGCTGCATTTCACAGTCACCAAGTCCAGTGAACACTGCTACATGACTGAGGTTTTATACTCCATGTACAGTGATCCTCAAAACATAATCTATCTGACTATTTTGAAGTCAGTGCTGGGTGAGGTACAGTTGGCCATCAAGGCTTTTGAGGGAGAGCAAGTAGATCCTCTTAAGCTACTTGACAGCTTGGTTAGCCTGATCAAGTCTGTGAGCAGCAGGGTGCTGAATCCACTGGCAAATGTTGATGTACTTAAAGGGCCAATAGATGGATACATCAGTCCCAAACCGTACCTTGGTTACCTTTTTGAGTCAAAGGCAGCTGAGCTCCACCTTGCGCCTGAGGATGAAAACAATGTCCGAAAGCGGTGTGTAGCCTTCACCATCTCCCTCACTAATGAGTTGAGGGTGAGACTGCCGGACAACATCGAAGCATTGCATTACATGTCAGTTTTCAATGTGGAGGAAACTAAAGCACAATAAGAGCCCTGGAGAAATAGAAAATTAGCCAAGCTCCTTGGCTACTCCCCTGCAGAGATAGACAAGATTTCCTAGTAATGGCGTGCCATCCATCTTAGGAAATGGAATGAGCCAAAAAACACACTGGGCTTCTGGAGTGAGATTTGGAAGTTCAGGGATGCAGCTGATATCAACCCGTTTCAAGAACTTGACATGGCTGCTGTGTCTGTGTTGTCCTTGCCACACTCGATTGCTGAGGTCGAGAGAGTATTCAGCCAGATGAGTGTGGTAAAAAGCAAACTTAGAAATCGGATGTCCTTGCAGACTCTTAACTGCATCCTTCCTGTACATTCGATATGGACTGAAGCTGTCTGGTGAGGCTTGCTATGAGCTCCAGCTGCCTGATAATGTTTTGGAGCTTTTTGGCACATCAGCTGCTTACTCATTTAAGTCAGCTCCCTCAGTTGTTGAACCTGTCATAGAGAGCCTTGACCAAAATGACGATGACCCACTCTTTCTGTGAGCCAGCAAAGCCTGTGTGTGTGTGGAGGGGGGTCTGGAAAACCACCAAATTAATCCGAATTAGGGCCAGACTAGTTACCATAATTTTCTCACATTGCAATTGACAGTTTTTTCTATTGTCTCTTTTTGGTAAATTTAGATTGTTAATGTAGATTGTATACAAAAAAAATGTAAAAATGTTATGGTTAAAAATGTTAATGTTTTACTGTGACTTGTTGCTGGCTCCTAAGTGGACCATAAGGTTAAAAACCAAACCAAATTAAGAAAACTAAACTAAAAAAAATAATAAAAAATAATAAAATAAAAAACTAAGTAACTCTGCCAGAGTGTCTCTTTTGGGTCACTTGTCCCAAGCCCAGATAAAGGAGGAGGGTTGGAATTGTGACATTAAAAAAAACAAGAATCAACAGAAGAAAGTTCATTTGTAGTTCTAAACATATTTAGGGTGTTTTTTACTCACTTTTAGTCTCTCCCACGACGTTATTCCTCTCTCCTACAGCGTCCATCACAATTACATGCACATGGCCAATTATGCAAATTAGGTGATGACGTCATTTAGCGACTTCTAGTGACTTTTAGGACAGCCAATAGCTACTTCCTTACTGAGGAGTTGGCAACACTGCCAAGAACCACATTTCTTTTAACATTGTCATTAGCAATTGAGTATTTATTGTGGCTACCTAGCTCAAATTCTAGAAGTCGGATTAAAAGCGAGACTATAGCGTCCATAAAGTGACCATTGAATTTAAACAATGTCGTATAGGCTAAGTTTGTAGGTGCAACAGTTTTTATGAAATGTATCATTTATCACGTGCACATTTCCGTCAGTTAGAAAACAATGATGTGCCAACTTTTTGGAACATTTCTAATCAATGCTAACATATTTTCAGATGAATCTCAGAGTGCTCAGCAACTCGCCAACACAAACAGGTCGCCGCCTTTATCAGCCAGGCAGCAAGCCATGATAAGAAGTGGTTGAGGACAAACCTAAGCTACTATAGATAGTTATATGTTGGTATTCAAGATTAGGTTAATCAATAAATGCACACAGATAATTGTCCAACATGAAAAATGGGTTGGTTGTTATTAGTGAGCTGAATGTGGTTTTGTTTTGATTAGCTAATGTTAGTTAGCTAGCTAGCCAGCAGCTGTAACGTTAGATAACTAGCTAACGTAACATTATGCTGCAGCATAAGTTACCTGTCAGATGAGAACTAATGTTGGCTAGCTAGCTAACCAACAAGCGAGGAAAGCTACTTATCTATATTTTGCCTGGGAAGGTTTTTTATAAGGCTGAAATCATCTGTGTAAACAAACAGATAAGCTAGCGAATGTCCTTGCCTGCTATAGCCAGTTAGCTAGCCAGCAAAAACTCAATGTTGACAATAACTTAGCTAGCTATATCCCACAATATTCCACAAAGCATAACTAGCTAAGTAAAGTTCATAGTCAACACCAACATTTGTCTGGCAGTAACTTATATCCCACACAGCTAATTTATAATACATTGTGCAATGGGCATTGCTCATCTAACGTTAGCTACTCCATAAAGTAAAATTGGCTTACTTGCTAACGTTACATGTACAAACAGATTTCAACTTATAACAGCTGCTTGCTAGCTAGCTTGCTCATTTAGCGTTAGCTAACGTTACAGACCTTACCTTATGCATTGATTCAGTACGCGCCCTCCTCTCTCAATGCAATTATCTTCCTGTCATTATAATCCAAATTTGCACTGACTGATCAATACAGTGTCAAATTACTTTTCAGTGTGTTCACAAAAATCTGAATTTGCCACATGTGCACCCAGTTAAAACTTGCTATTGCAACTGAATCTGAGCGCAATTTAAAGAAAATGCTTGCTAACCTGGTTAGAGCGAACTCTATATATGACTTAATTGAAATGATACTGTTTTCAACACATCAACTGTTTAAGACAATTTATTTTTGAGCAAGCAAGATAAATACACGTTCAATCAGTACTGAGTGAGTGAATGAACAACCAAAACATTGTGCAACAAAAGCTTCCAGGCGCATGTCCACAATCAGCCACTCTGCCATACAGCACTGTTTCCCTGGGCAGTACTGTAGGGATGGCATGATTCTCATGGATGAGGGCAACGACCTCTTTCTTTCTTGAGAGTCTGAGAGCTGGTCTCTCCTCCGTTCTAGCGAGACGGATGCAGTAGTACATACCAGCCCACTCACTGCTTCTTGCCTGCCACTCCACGAACCCAAAGGCTCTTTTAAGAGCCATTTAAAACTATACACTAAAGAGAAAGGTCAAACTGTCCTCAGTTCCAAAGACGGTGACGCTAACCATTGCACTACGGACCTTGTTATAAGCACATCAACTTGACACTATTTATATGGACAGTCTGGCCTATTTAACTGGACATTCTGATGATGACAGGAGTTGTCTTGATGATCCACAGCGTTATGTAGGCTTTTCTGATCAACCCCAGTGCTACAACACCTGATTCTACTACTCAGCTGTTCATCGAGACCATGAATAGTAGAATCAGGTGTGGTAGAACTGGGCTTGAACAACAAAGCCTGCATAAACTTGGAGCTGGTCAAGAGCAGTTGTGGCCATCCCTGAATTGTATTTACAAAGTTGACTGTACATTTTGTTGTAAGTTTCATATTTAGTTATAACTCACTTTTGTTTACAGGTAGTGTAGTACTAGGCCTTTCTTCAGTAAACTATAAGGTACAGTTTCATGTAATTAGTTCATGTGTACATGTTGATTATGTGTGTATTTTCCAGGAGGTTGTTCGATTGTCTTAAAATCTAAGTAACATGATTAAAAAAATCCCCATCAAAATCTGTCAGTTTAAGCTATAAATTTAAAGTCCATCCCTTTGAAGTGTAGGAAATAGTCTGTTTGAGAAGGTTTGAAACAAAAGAAACAAAGATGTTGGTGGGAAAGGGGGGAGAGAGATATAATGAGATAAAGAGAGATGGGAGAGAGTTAAAGAAACAACAGAAGGGAAAGAGAAGAGAGAGAGCTGAGCGAGAAAGAGAGAGAGAGAGAGAAAGAGAGCGAGAGAGAAAGAGATCTGACACTGAGAGAGAGAAAGCTGAAAGTGGGGGAGAGAGAGAAAGTGAGAGAAGGCCCTTGAGCTCTCATAAAACTAGTGGCGCAGTAATCATGGTCTGTCTGTCTGATGGCTATTTGTACACTAGGTGGCACCATAAAACCACCAGAGACATGACTGGAATTTTAAACAGCTGAACTCTCCATAGACATACATTGACTCTCTCGCAGCTGCGCTGTAGCATACCCTTCACCATCGGCTGGGCAAAGTATGGCCTGCCGGGCACTTCAATACGGCTTGCGAGACATAATTTTTTTTTTTTTTAAACATTATTATTTCTTCCCAATTTTGTGGTATCCAATTGATAGATACAGTCTTTTCCCATCGCTGCAACTCCGGTACGGACTTGGGAGAGGCAAAGGTCAATAGCCGTGCATCCTCCGAAACACGACGCAGCCAAGCCGCACTGCTTTTTGACACAATGCCCGCTTAACCCAGAAGCCAGCCGCACCAACGTTTCGGAGGAAACACCGTACACCTGGCGACCATGTCAGCGTGCATGCGCCCGGCCCGCCACAGGCGTCTGTAGAGCACAATGGGACAAGGAAATCTCAGCCTGCCGAACCCTCTCCTTACCCGGCCGAGGCAGGGCCAATTGTGCACCACCTCATGGGTCTCCCAGTCACAGCCAGGTGTGACACAGCCTGAGATCGAACCCGGGTCTGAAGTGACGCCTCAAGCCTGCTGCACCACTCGGGAGGACCCCACAAATTGATTTTAACAAACAATTAGTCCCCCAAAAAATGTGTCCCTCCGTTAAATTTCAAAATCACGATGTGGCCCTCGAGCCAAAAGGTTTTCCAACCCCTGCCCTACACTAAAACCCTTCACAGTTTGAATGGAACCCTAAAGGCTGCCTACAGACATAGGTCTATGCAGCAGCAATACATACAACTAAACTCAGCAAAAAAAGAAACGTCCCTTTTTTCAGGACCCTGTCTTTCAAAAGATAATTTGTAAAAATCCAAATTTCTTCACAGATCTTCAATGTAAAGGGTTTAAACACTGTTTCCTATGCCTGTGCAATGAACCATAAACAATTAATGAACATGCACATGTGGAATGGTCGTTAAGACACTAACAGCTTACAGACGGTAGGCAAATAAGGTCACAGTTATGAAAACTTAAGACACTAAAGAGGCCTTTCTACTGACTCTGAATAAACACCAAAAGAAAGATGCCCAGGGTCCCTGCTCATCTACGTGAACGTGCCTTAGGCATGCTGCAAGGAGGCAGATGTGGCCAGGACAATAAATTGCAATGTCCGTACTGTGAGATGCCTACGACAGCGCTACAGGGAGACAGGACAGACAGCTGATTGTCCTCACAGTGGCAGACCACGTGCAACAACACCTGCACAGGATTGGTACATCTGAACATCACACCTGCGGGACAGGTACAGGATGGCAACAACAACTGCCCGAGTTACACCATGAACGCACAATCCCTCTATCAGTGCTCAGACTGTCCGCAATAGGCTGAGAGAGGCTGGACTGAGGGCTTGTAGGCCTTTTGTAAGTCAGGTCCTCACCAGACATCACCGGCAACAACATCGCCTATGGGCACAAACCCACTGTCGCTGGACCAGACAGGACTGGCAAAAGTGTTCTTCACTGACGGGTCGCGGATTTGTCTCACCAGGGGTGATGGTTGGATTTGCGTTTATCGTCGAAGGAATGAGCATTACACCGAGGCCTGTACTCTGGAGCGGGATCGATTTGGAGGTGGAGGGTCCATCATGGTCTGGGGCGGCGTGTCACAGCATCATCGGACTGAGCTTGTTGTCATTGCAGGCAATGATGTGGTACCCTTCCTGCAGGCTCATCCTGACATGACCTTCCAGCTTGACAATGCCACCAGCCATACTGCTCGTTCTGTGCGTGATTTCCTGCAAGTCAGTGTTCTGCCATGGTCATCGAAGAGCCAGGATCTCAATCCCACTGAGCACATCTGGGACCTGTTGGATCGGAGGGTGAGGGCTAGGGCCATTCCCCCCAGAAATGTCCGGGAACTTGCAGGTGCCTTGGTGGAAGAGTGGGGTAACATCTCACAGCAAGAACTGGCAAATCTGGTGCAGTCCATGAGGAGGAGATGCACTGCAGTACTTAATGCAGCTGGTGGCCAAACCAGAGACTGACTGTTACTTTTGATTTTGACCCCCCCCCCCCCTTTGTTCAGGGACACATTATTCCATTTATGTTAGTCACATGTCTGTGGAACTTGTTCAGTTTATGTCTCAGTTGTGGAATCTTGTTATGTTCATACAAATATTTATACATGTTAAGTTTGCTGAAAATAAACGCAGTTGGCAGTGAGAGGACATTTCTTTTTTTTGCTGAGTTTATTATGCATGTAATCCCTTATGGAAAAACGACATGAATTCTTGTGTGAAGTTCATGTGATAACATGAAACTGCACGTGACAACATGTGAGCACATGTGAGAACATGATCTCATGTTAAAGAAATGTGACAACTTGGGGATGCAAAATTTCAACATGTGATACCATTAAACTGAAATCATATGTTTTTGGAAAACTTCACGTGATATTTCATGTGAAAACGTGTTTTTGGAACCTTTCACACCTTGCTCAAGGACACATCAACAGATGTTTCACCTTGTTGACTCGGTTATTCAAACCAGTGACCTTTCAGTTACTAGTCCAACGCTTGAACCGCTAGGCAAATGATGTGCAAGCATGTGTTTTTGGACCACTTCACATGAGATATTGAGAGGATTTGATTATCTGGCATGGGTTGCCCCGGTGGGAGTAGTTTATACCAAGTGATTGCATAAATTTTAGAACCAGGCTGACTCCCGGGTGTGAGCCAGGTGCCCCGTTCAAAGCCCATGGCGAAGTTGGCTCAAAGCAAAAGTGATGTAGATTACGCATGTGGAAAAATAAGTATAATTCTGTGTTTTTACATGCAAAAGGGATTAATTTTGACAAAAATGCTTTATCTGCCTTAGCAATGAAAACTAGTTTGAGAATTCAATCATATATTTTATGGAAAATATATGTTTTATGCTTCTGAACGGTGCACCACATTGCCTTGTTGACAAGATGACCGAGCGGAGAAGATTACTGTTCCATTTGAGAAGGGAGCTCCTCCCTCAACGCTTTTGCCTGTTCACATCACGGCCATAGCCGGGTGCACCGTGGCTCATGTTAATAGAATTCCCTCTATGTTGTCACATGTTTAGATTCATCAAATCAAAGCAAATTTTATTTGTCATATGCGTCGAATACAACCTTACAGTGAAATGCTTATTTACAAGCCCTCAACCAAGAGTTCAGTTTTAAGAAAAATACCTAAAAAAATAAGAAATAAAGTAACAAATAATTAAAGAGCAGCAGTAAAATAACAATAGCCAGGCTATATACAGGAGGTACCAGTAAAGAGTCAATGTGCGGGGGCACCGGTTAGTCGAGGTAATTGAGGTAATATATACATGTGGGTAGAGTTATTAAAGTGACTTCTACATAGATAATAACAGAGAGTAGCAGCAGCGTAAAAGGGGGCAATGCAAGTACCCTTTAGCTCAGTGCGGATGTTGGCTGTAATCCATGGCTTCTGGATGGGGTATGTACGTACAGGCACTGTGGAGACGAAATCATCGATGCACTTATTGATGAAGCCAGTGACTGATGTGGTGTACTCCTCATTGCCATCGGAAGAATCCCAGAGCATTTTCCAGTCTGTGCTAGCAAAACAGTCCTGTAGCTTAGCATCTGCTTCATCTGACCACTTTTTTATTGATTGAATCACTGGTGCTTCCTTCTTTAATTGTTGCCTGTAAGCAGGAATCAGGGGGGTAGAATTATGGTCAGATTTGCCAACTTGAGGGCGAGGGAGAGCTTTGTACGCGTCTCTGTTTGTGGAGTAAAGGTGGTATAGAGTTTTTTTCCCTCTGGTTGCACATTTAACATGTTGATAGAAATGAGGTAAAATAGATTTAAGTTTCCCTGCATTAAAGTCCCCGGCCACTAGGAGCGCCGCCTCTGGATGAGTATTTTCCTGTTTGCTTATGGCAGTATACAGCTCATTGAGTGCGGTCTTAGTGCCAGCATCTGTCTGTGGTGGTATGTAGACAACTACAAAAAAATACAGATGAAAACTGTTTTGGTTGATAGTGTGGTCTACAGCTTATCATGAGATACTCTACCTCAGGCAGCAAAACCTTGAGACTTCCATAGATATCGTACAACAGCTGTTGTTTACAAATATACATAGACTGCCACCCCTTGTCTTACCAGAGGCTGCTCTTCTATCCTGCTGATGCAGTGTATAACCCATCAGCTGTATGTTATTCATGTTGTCGTTCAGCCACGACTCAGTGAAACATAAGATATTACAGTTTTTCATGTCCCGTTGGTAGGATATACAGTTGAAGTCAGACGTTTACATACACCTTAGCCAAATACATTTAAACTCAGTTTTTCACAATTCCTGACATTTAATTCAAGTAAAAATTCCCTGTCTTAGGTCAGTTAGGATCACCACTTTATTTTAAGAATGTGAAATGTCAGAATAATTGTAGAGAGAATGATTTATTTCAGATATATTTTCTTTCATCACATTCCCAGTGGGTCAGAAGTTTACATACACTCAGTTAGTATTTGGTAGCATTGCCTTTAAATTGTTTAACTCAGGTCAAACGTTTCGGGTATCCTTCCACAAGCTTCCCACAATAAGTTGTGGGAATTTTGGCCCATTCCTCCTGACAGAGCTGGTGTAACTGAGTCAGGTTTGTAGGCCTCCTTACTCGCACACGCTTTTTCAGTTCTGCCTACAAATTGTCTATATGTTTGAGGTCAGGGCTTTGTGATGGCCACTCCAATACCTTGACTTTGTTGTCCTTAAGCCATTTTGCCACAACTTTGGAAGTATGCTTGGGGTCATTGTCCATTTGGAAGACCCATTTGCGACTAAGCTTTAACTTCCTGACTGACGTCTTGAGATGTTGCTTCAGAATATCCACATAATTTTCTTCCCTCATGATGCCATCTATTTTGTGAAGTGCACCAGTCCCTCCTGCAGCAAAGCACACCCACAACATGATACTGCCACCCTCCGGCGCCATCTTCTTACAGACGTGTTTAATACGTTTTATGTACACACTTTATTTTATGTACACACCATGTCATCACATGTTGCTTTACATGTTGTCATGTTATCACATTACCTTCTCATGAGATCACATGTAATCACGTGAAACACGTAATCACATAAAATGAATGTGGTTTTTCCATAAGGACCAGGTTGGGATTTTCTGAAGACATTTGTTTTACAAGTCATCAGGATATCCCGTGATGGTCCTAGATGGTATCAAACTGTCACGATCGTCTAAGGGAGGAGACCAAAGCGCAGCGTTGTGAGCGTACATACTTATTTTTATTAAACGAAGAACACTTAACAAACTAACAAAACAACAAAACGAAAAACGTGACGCCAACGTAGTGCTCCCAGGCAACTACACATGGACAACTACCCACAAATGCAGGTGGGAAAAGGCTACCTAAGTATGGTTCTCAATCAGAGACAACGATAGACAGCTGTCCCTGATTGAGAACCCCACCCGGCCCAACACATAGAAATACAAAATCATAGAACATAGAATGCCCACCCAAATCACACCCTGACCAAACCAAAATAGAGACATAAAAAGCTCTCTACGGTCAGGGCGTGACACAAACCATCCCAAACCATTATAAATAAAGTGATGGTATGACAGTGTTAAAGTGAGGTACGCTCTACAGTACATCTAAAATATGACCCCACCTGGGATTTGAACTTTTTTTTTCTTGAGTGTATTTTTAACAAAGCTGAGATTTCCTTTGAAGTCCGAAGTGTAGGAATACAGGTGAAATCAGTCATTGACAGAAATATGGTGGCATAGCATGAAGTTCAGAATGGCAAGTTGAAATCCCTGGTGAGGACATAATGATTAATAATTACTGCACAAATAAACATACACAATGTAGTCACGTGTGTACTATATGCAGTGGTAGAAAAAGTACCCAATTGTCATACTTGAGTAAAAGTGAAGATACCTTCATAGAAAATGACTCAAGTAAAAGTGAAAATCCCCCAGTAAAATACCTGAGTAAAAGTCTAAAAGTAATTTGTTGTAAATATACTTAAGAATCAAAAGTAAATGTATTTGCTAAAATACACTTAAGTATCAAAAGTAAAAGTACAAGTATTAATAATTTCAAATTCCTTCTATTAAGAAAACCAGTCGGCTACATTTTCTATTTATTGTTAGCCAGGGGCACGCTCAGACAACTCTCAGACATAAAAAAAAAAAATTGGGAAAATTTACAAATGTGTTTAGTGAGTCTGCCAGATCAGAGGCAGTAAGGATGACCAAGGATGTTGTCTTGATAGGTGTGTGAATTAGGCCATTTTCCTGTCCTGCTAATCATTCAAAATGTAACGAGAAAATCTTTGGAGTAAAAACCTGATTATTTTCCAAAGGAATGTAGTGAAGTAAAAGTAAAAGTAGTCAAACATATTACTTGTAAAGTAAAGTACAGATACCCCAAAAAACTACTTAAGTAGTACTTTAAAGTATTTTTTACTTAAGTACTTTACACCACTGACTTATATGTAAGTTGAAAACACTGTATGTGAAAAGCACTGTGTGTATCATAATGACCCATTTTTGTTGTCACGTGAAGTGTTCCAAAAACACATACATTCACATGTGAAGTATTCCAAAAACACGTTTTCATATTCGAAATGTCATATATAAAGTGTTCCAAAAACAAATTGGCGAGTTCAAATCCATTACATGTGAAATCATGTGCTTTTTCAGTAAGGGATTGCATGCGGATGTATCCAAATCTAAATGGTGATGTGGTTTAATAAATACTGCAATGTGATGCCACAGCTGTATGCCTATATTGTCATTACATGCATCACCTGTGGTGATCCAATGAACCCTCTGAACTCTCCTGGACTGGATTCAGGCAAGCTATGTATTTGTTTATGGATAAAACTGTAGCCTAAAATACTTCATATTTGAGATCTATTAATGGAAATGATCAAATGTAAAACAGATTCATGCCCCGTTACTGTTGGGCTGTCATCCATTGAATTTATCTCCCTTTCTGACTCTTTTTAATCTGAATTCACCTTCAACCTCGATCTCTGAGAAAGCGCCAACACCAGCCTATTTTACTATTCTTCTATTATGCGAACCCAGAGCCTCGTGTTGGTGCACTTCGAGTCTAGGCCATTTTCTTCTCTCTGAAACATATGTTAGAGCATAGAACCTATTCCCTCACAGAGGAAAAGCTTTCCATAAACATACATAGGCTGATTACTCTTCTCTCGCCACAATCACCCTTTGCAGTCACTTATGTGAGAGAGCGCGAGCTCACACACACACACACACACACACACACACACACACACACACACACACACACACACACACACACCGTGCAGTCACGGACACACACACACACACCACTCTGCACCTATGTGCTGTGTTCAGCTGAGATTGCCTTTTCTAAAATGACCCGGTCGTGCTAGGAATGATCTCATGGTTATGATAGGGTTGATAGGGTTTATCACCCTTTCTCGTTATCCTGCACCAACACCATCAGTCTTCCTGTCTCCCGTGAACCTTGTATTTGACTAATGGGGGCGCACGCTAGATTGTGTGCTATGTGCCTGCGCATCGTCCCTGACGAGAACGATGAGAACCCGCTGTACGAGCGTGATGATACCCTAGGATACTACAGTTCCACGGGTTGTCCTGTTTTGTTATTTAGGTTATGCATTCATCGCCATAAATACATACCATCAAGCGATCACAGCATATGAAATGCATAAACAAATGGAATGCTCATCACTATATTGTTATTAAACCACAAACTGTTGAATTATTGTCATCTCGATCTACATTTTGTGTGACGCGAGACACCGTCTCATATCATTCCTACCATCTCCCGTTCCCGCCTCTTGATATTGACTTGCATGCTGTTGCGCTCTCTCTCTCTCTCTCTCTGGTTGTCTATCTATCTATCTCTCTCTCTCTCTCTCTCTCTGGTTGTCTATCTCTCTCTCGCTCGCTCTCTCTCTCTGGTTGTCTATCTCTCTCTCTCTGGTTGTCTATCTCTCTCTCTCTGGTTGTCTATCTCTCTGGTTCTCTCTCTCTCTCTGGTTCTCTCTCTCTCTCTGGTTCTCTCTCTCTCTCTGGTTCTCTCTCTCGTTCTCGTTCTCTCTCTCTGGTTCTCTCTCTGGTTCTCTCTCTCTCTCTCTCTCTCTCTCTCTCTCTCTCTCTCTCTCTCTCTCTCTCTCTCTCTCTCTCTCTCTCTCTCTCTCTCTCTCTCTCTCTCTCTCTCTCTCTCTCTCTCTCTCTCTCTCTCTCTCTCTCTCTCTCTCTCTCTCTCTCTCTCTCTCTCTCTCTCTCTCTCTCTCTCTCTCTCTCTCTCTCTCTCTCTCTCTCTCTCTCTCTCTCTCTCTCTGGTTGTCCTTGTGATAACGAGATAAAGAAGCCGAACAACACTGAAGCCAAAGGACAGAGGGATGAGATAGAAACGGTTGGAGCAAGTAGCTGTACTCATTATAGCCTAATTATTAAATGAAGTGGAACATAGCCTATGTATTGACTAATAGCCTAGCAAAGCCATAAGATGCGTCTTTCGTGATATCTTCACGGATCTTTTGATCTGCACATTTTTTTTAAACTCAGACTGCGCTTTTTCGGTGTTGTTGAACTAGATAGACAAATCCTCTGTTTTTTTCTCATAATTATTGATTTCTGACGCCGCCAACCTGAAGTTCATCGTTATCATCTTGGCCGCCGGGATGGTGGCCTTCGTTGGAGCAGTCATCTGCATCATCGCCGCGGTCCATACCGGCTCCGCTGCCGAATCTCCCCAGCAGCCTGTGGCAGACAACCAGTCTCACTCTCCGGACGCTGGAGTGCAGCAGACTTTCACCGGGGGCTCCGTGGCGCGAGCGGGTCCACTGGGCGCTCTCCATGGTTCTGAAACGCAGGACGGAGAAGCGCCCACTTTCTTCCACGTCCCCAGCGGCTCAGACGGCATTGGTGGAACTAGGCAGGTTAGCAGACTTATCTGCACCCCAGTCCCCGCCGGAGAATGCAACCCCAAAAACTTTCAGCAACAAGCCGAAGACCCGTCGCTGTTCGCCGGTGAGGACTGGGGATACCTCCGCACCACGGCAGAGGAGCTCAAACAGACAGTTCTCCAGCAGAAGGACCAGATTATCACCGACCAGCGGACCATTAGGGATCTGTCAGGCAAGCTTTCGGAGTGTGAGAGCGGAATAGAGGGGCGTAGAGGCCCGGAGAGTAGCGCGGGGCTCTGGGGAGGTAAGAGGGTAGATGAGGGCCGGCTCATGGTCCGGGACAGTGCTCCGTCGTCGTCTGTGGCACAGCTGCTCATCGCTCAGGCTGTAGGCGAGCTGGAACAGGCTATCGTTCAGATGAAAGACCGCATAGAGAAACTGGAGGTAAGGGGGAATGGGAGAAACATGTGTCATGTCTGTTGGTGTTGAATTCCACTATCACATATCTTTATTTTAAACGAACTGTTATTGTATCTTTAAATAAAGCAGTGAATAGGCTAATACTGACCCTCTCGTGAGTCAGTTGATCTGCTTGGCAGACCTCGATAGCACTCACTCTGAATTTCTACTCACGTCTCTGATGGCAGTATGTCCGTGTGGGTGTGGCTACGTGGTTTTACTGTTTAATTGAGACCATTTCCAGTTAATAGAAATCAGGGACAGGATTAGATCAGGTTAGATGACCACCTACAGATAACTGCCAAAATAAAGGAAACACCAACATAAAGCGTTGGACCACCGCAAACTGCCAGAACAGCTGTTGACGGAAAACGCTGTCATAGGTGTTGCTCCAGAATCTCCCATAAGTGTTTCAATGGGTTGACATCTGATGACACACACACACACACACACACACACACACACACACACACACACACACACACACACACACACACACACACACACACTTTAAACTTCCTATGCTCCTTTGAGTCCCCATCTTTCAAAGTCACTGAGATCTATTTTTGTTAATGTCAAAGTCCCAAGGATCCCGGATAGCAAGGACTTCAAATAATGGGCAACTGGGCATTTTTATACATGACCCTAAGCGTGGGATGTTAAATGCTTAATTAACTCAGGATCCACACCTGTGTGGCATCACCTGCATTCAATATACTTTATATCCCTCATTTACTCAAGTGTTTCCTTTATTTTGGCAGTTACCTGTATATCAATGTCTTTAACTTATTGTCCCTAAAAATTGATTACATGCATTACATTAAAATTGATTAGATGCATCATATTCGACTTAGCAATAGCTCATTAGAGTTCAAAACAATGTTGAGGAACCAATCAGTTACTTCACCAAAATCTATTTACATATTTTGGTATCATTTGTTGCTATTGCACCATTACAACGTCTTCTCAACCTGCTTCACAACTCAAGTTAAATTTAGCCAGTTTGATTAATGGAAACCCCAAAACAAGGGCGTTGTAGGATAATCTATTAGCCCTAATCTACAGACACAGGAGAATGTGTTATTCCAGCCACCTCTGCTTCCCAATATAACTAACCCAGGGCAGGAGCAGAGGAGGGGTGGAGGAGGGAGGGGAGGGTAGAGTAATACGAAGCTGCTTTATAGCTGCCTGCCAAGCAACATGTGATGTACAACACCATTTCTTGTGGAGAAAATATCATAAATCATTCATCCGACCAGTTACCTATATTTGTCAAGAGCAGAGACCATCATATTCTTTTTGCAGCCTCTGCCTAGCACACTACTGTTATACTATATCAGCGGTGTACCTCTGTATCAGTGGTTCCCAACCGTCTTTGGTCACTGAACCCCCAGTCACGTTGGAACTGATCTTAACAAATAATAACACATTTACTCCATGTGGAAAGGTGAGGTACCTCCACGGGTACTAGTACCTCATGTTGAGAACCACTGCTCTGTGTGTAACTTACAGCATGTGCCTCACTGTAAATAAGATGTGGCATTGTCTGTGTGTCTATTTGACTGCACTTCGTTGTGCTGCAGTTGTAGTGTTTTTTCCTTGGCTGTCTAATGACTGCGAGGACCTTTAATTACTTGTTTTCCCTGCACTTTTTCTGTTTTTCCTGCTGCACATAATTGATTATGCATAATTAACTTTTTTTTTTTAAACTCCAGAGATTAGAGTGCTTATCTAACACGAAGGCCCACATTAATCACAGCACATTAAAAAATGTGAGTGCAGCTCTAAAAACCGAACTGGCTCCCAGTGTTGCGTTCGAGACCGCCTGAAGTGAGACCGATTCAAGACCAAGACTGGAGAAAATCAAGTCAGAGTCAAGACCAAGATCGGAGGGGGGGGGGGGGGGAACTGAGTCAAGAACGAGACCGGGAGGGGGACAAGGGGTCCGAGACCGAGTCATGACCGAGACCAGAAACATTTGAATCCAATTCAAGACCATGATTTAATTTAGTCAAGTCGCCACCATAATAAGAGTTCAAAATGTCCACTATTTCTGTCTTCGTGTTTCAGACGAACATATGGATTTCTTAGACATTCAGAATGGTGAAAAAAATGCATGCTGAGGGCAAATAGAGCCACTCTACAAATTATTCCTAATCCAAACACAGTGGGGAACAATGAGGGCCTTCTATGTCTTCAGAGAAGGGCAAAGGATTTATAAAATAATAATAACAAAAATTCGAATTTTATTATTATTTTCAATTATGTTCTGATTTATTTCTCTTCAGTTTTTGTTGGAAAGGAAAGGGTTAACACTGAATATGTTTTTCTCTTCAATCAGGATTTTTCTTTGGTCATCTCTGGGGCTAGCTAAGTCAGCCATTGTCTAGGCCATCAGAACCTAGATAGAAGGCATCTGCCATTCAAATGTATTAGGGAAACATTTTGGAGTGACAGTGGAATCAACCAATCACATTTTGACTTGTAATCGGTGGGATCGTTTTAACAAAAAACTTTCTCTTCTCACAGGCCATCGTGCAATAGCAAGCAATAGTTTTCCCACAGTCTAGCTATCTTTTGTTGTAGACTAATTTGCAGCAGCTGTTATCGAAGAGGATGTTGTTGCAAATGTTTTATTTTATTTAACTAGGCAAGTCAGTTAAGAACAAATTCTTATTTACAATGACAGCCTACCCCGGCCAACCCCTAACCCGGACAACGCTGGGCCAATTGTGTGCCGCCCTATGGCACTCCCAATCACGTCCGGTTGTGATACAGCCTGGAATCGAACTAAGGTCTGTAGTGACACTGAGATGCACTACCTTAGACCGTTGCACCATACAGGAGATTCTCAATTTTCAAGAATAACTTTCAGCAAGATGTTAACCTTTTACTGCAGTGGGTTAAATCAGGGTCACACAGAGTGATTCTTGGTAGTCTTAAATACATCTACTTTGAAACAAAAGTATACACCTCATACACATTGTCAAAAAATACAAATAAAATAAAAAACCTGTACCATGTCAGATATAGAGTTGAAATGTATAAAATGTTTCGTTTGCATCCCGGTATTACACTTTACTGTATGTACACCACAGAAGACTGAAATATAACAAAACTGTTTGACATAGAAACACCGGATTGTAGTAAAAAAAAAAAAACGTAATTAATAATGAAATTAGGACAAATATTAATAGCATTCCACCCATGAGGCCAAAGAGGGCGCTTTTGGTCATTGACTGCAGGAAAGGATTCTTTCAAATGATCATCATCTGGTGAGTGGAACTGTGTTTTTTGTAATAATTATGTATTCTTTTTCTGTTTTTGCTCAATCTGATTGGGTGGGCCTGGCTCCCCAGTAGATGGGCTTGTGTCCACCCAGGCCCACTCATGCCTATGCCCCTGATGCAAACAGCTCATGATGACTGCATTGCACATCACAAATAATCTACGAACCAAGACTTCGGACCAAACTTTTTCAATACCTGGTTTGCATACCCATTGTCGCCTTAATTAGCATTTACTAGTAGATATGTTGAAACGTCTGCCCTACCCTACCGGCTACCGATGTCATTCTTCCGTGAGCTGCCCCATGATAAAAACAGTTGACAGCTGCACACTCCTGCTTCCTGCAGATGATATTCCTCTGAAACAAGGCTGTGTGTGCGGCACGCATGTAAATATATTTCACCTGCTTTGCAATTGTGTAGGCTACATTTTGCATGATTTTACTATTGTACTACATAATTAACAAATTGTATACCTCCACTGCACTGGTATCCCTCCCTCCCACACTCCTTCCCTCCCACACTCCCTCCCTCCCACACTCCCTCTCTCCCACACTCCCTCCCATGAAGTCAGATATCGGACCGCTGGCGTTCCCTCACAACCACACGGATGCAGCAACTGCGGTGACTTCAAGAGGGGCAGGTGGTGGTGGGCTCTCTGAGGCCTCTGATGGTTGGGGTGAGGCAGGGCTAGTGGGGCAGGCCGGGGCAGGGGATGGACCAGAGCAGTGGCCACGGATGGAGGATCTGGAGGGAGAGCTTGAGAGGAAGCTGGAACTCCTGGAGAAGGAGAGGAAGGCCCTGCGAAAGGAATCCCAAAGACACAGGCAGGAGATTGACCAGGGGATCAACTCCCTACACCACCGCATTGCTGGCCTGGAGGAGGGTGAGAGAAGGGGCAGAGGGATAGGTGTAAGAGAAGATCAACGGTCATGAGTGATACTCATACCTGAATGATATTAATTGATATGGTGGGGGAGGTTACGAGTCGGGGACAATGAACTATAAATTATCTACCAGAAAGGTAACGTATTATCAATCTATGAAAATGGCTTCAACACATTATGACACAGAATAAGAAAAAAGAAAATAGCAATAAAAAAAATCCAAGTGGAAGTATCATAGAACAGAGATGAGATATCCTGGGGGCAGGAAGGAAGTCAAATGTGTGATGTAGCCATTGCATAAACCCCCAAAAGACAGTACAAAGTCCTAATAAGAGAAGTCTATTCAACATCCCCCCTACCGAATTACCTCATTACTCAAATACTCTTTCCCTCCCTCTCTATTTCTCCACCCATACCTCCTTACCCCAGGACTCTCAGAGTACACCTACCCCGAGGGCTACAAGCTGTCCTTCCCAACGCGTACCAACTATATGTACGCAGTGGTACAGCACCCCATCCCTGAGCTGCGTGCCTTCACCGTGTGCCTCTGGCTGAGACCCGCCGAGGGGGGCATCGGCACCCCTTTCTCCTACGCTGTGGCGGAGCAGCCCAACGAGCTAGTTCTGCTGCAGGGCGTGCACACCCCTGTGGAGCTGCTCATTAACGACAAGGTAATGGAGGAAACAGAGTAGCAGTATTTTAGGGCACACTGAGTTAGACACAGCACAATTAAAGCTGTAGCTATAACAGTACCTGGGAGCTTACTGTGGAATGATGTCTACGACCAAAATGGCACTCTATTCCCTATGTAGTGCACTACTTTTGACCAAGGATCTGGTCAAAAGTAGTGCACTACATAGGGAATAGAGTGCCATTTGGGACAGAGACAAAGCACCGTTTAGGCTAGAGCTAGGAGTATAGTGTAGATTAGCATGATGTCATTATGGTAATACGATGCCTGGAAGGCATAGAGAGCTACCTAGCTGGCTGTGCCCTTGAGGAAGTGCAGTCCGTGCCTTTGAGAAAGTAATGCTGCAGTCCCCAAATGTTACTGTAATAAAATAACTGCCTTAATGTATTCCAGGGGGACATTTGTTTAATGTCTCCACACCGTGTGTTAAGCATCAAGATATCAGCACTTTAAAAGCACTCTCTTTTATCTAACATAATATTGAGTTTTAGTCTAGGATACTCTGTACAGCACATGGTTTAGGATCAGTACTAAGAACCACTTCATCGTATGATTGATTGTCCATTGATTTGCTGTTGGTACCATTTGAAATACTTCATTTGCACTCTAATATAGTCTGCGGTATCACTGCATTACCTGCAGTATAGCACTAACACTCATACTAACCCGCACTGTTGTCCTCCCACCCCTAGGCGGCGGAGTTACCTCTGAACCTGTCCCGGGGCAGCTGGCACCACATCTGTGTAAGCTGGAGCCAGAGAGGCGGGGCGTGGCAGGCCTACCAGGGGGGCAAGCTGAGAGGAGAGGGGCAGGGCCTGGCAGCCTGGCACCACATCAGGCCTGGGGGAGTCCTCATCCTGGGGCAGGAACAGGTAAGACCTGGAGGGGTTGGTATTTTGGTGAGGTCAGGAGTGATGGGTGGAAGAGACCGCAACGGCATAGACCTATAGGGGGTTGTTGTTTTTAAAGGAGAACATATTTTATTGTTCATTGAGATATAGACACAGGGGTGAAATGAAAGGGGGCAGATGAGAGGAACATGCAGAGTTGAAGTGGGGGACTTGAACATCAAACCCCAGTCTCTCAGGGCAATGCCAAGTCCGGAGTTACCACTAGACCAAACTCTGAAACATCCCTTCCTCTTTTCACCCCTTTCACTCCTCCACCTCCTTCTGCCTGTAGGACACTCTGGGCGGACGTTTCGACTCGTCCCAGGCCCTGGTGGGGGAGCTATCCCAGTGGAACGTATGGGAGCGGGTCCTGACCCCCAGCGAGGTGTCCAGCCTGGCCCACTGCAGCCAGCACGGCCCCCAGCCAAAGGGTAATGTGGCCCCCTGGACCAACCGGGGAGTAGAGGTGTTCGGAGGAGCCATCAAGGTTCCCCGGGAGCCCTGCGCTGCTAAACGCATCAACACCCCACTGTGAGGGGAAGGGAGCCAGGGACCTTATTCACGAAGCGTCTCAGAGTAGGACTAGTGATCGGGGAAAAATCAATACAGTTACATATCACAATACTATTTTGGACGATATTATAGCGCTACTTTTTGTTATTGTTGCTAGGTAGCGTTAGCTAGCGCTAGTCAGCTATGCCTGCGCCAAAAATTCGTTTTTTTTTTGTTGCTCTCCATCTTCCTTTTAAATAGTGAGGCAACATGTTTTCAATGCTTTTATTTCCATGCCTGATCTAAACTAATTTTCTCACGCTCTCTTGTCTCTCTGCAGCAGACATAAAGAGAGCAGTATCTTTGGAACATCAAATTGCAATAAAATCGCAGTATCGAATCGAAATACATATAGAATTGTGAGAATCACAATACATATCGTATTGTCACCTAAGTATCGTGATAATAGTTGTGAGATCCCTGGCAATTCCCAGCCATAAGTAGGACTGTACATGTCATATTATACATGTAATCTTATTTATTATGATCTAATAGGCAAAGCTGATCTTTCATCAGCATTTCTACTTTGAGACTGAGAGCCCTGAGCTGTGTTCAGTAGGGCAAAACATTGTGGAGGTAACATATTTCTATCTGAACGACTTGTTAAGTAGAACAGCAGGAATGCCTAACTGACATGTAGATTAAGCAATCATGTGAGCTCTATTCATCACATTTCTATCTGCAACGTTCAGTATATTGTACATTGTGAATTTGTGAAGTAAATTGACGGGTGGAGCTCGGGTGAAAGGGAGTAAGGGAATAGGGGATTGAAGCACATTGTTAGAAGTGGGAGTAACACTGGTTTCGTAACTACTCATAAAGACTATTTATCCCTCAAGGGGGAAATGTTGTTTTTCTTTGCATGTTTTATTTATCTATGTTTTACATCTATTGTTGGTGAAGTTTATTCAGAGCTACAGGACGGAGAGTGGGTAGGCTAGGCATACGTACTTCTACATTTGAACTGCTGCTTTGGACTTGGTCTGTGGCCAGGCACTAGGCCATGGGAGCCCATTTTGTTTTCTCAACAGGAGCTAAAAATTGGCTATCTATAGCTTTCTCTATCCTCTGACTTGTGTCTAACTGAAGGGGATAACTCAAGTGTACATTATGATTTTATACAGCATTTTATATGCAGACATTAAGAACACACAATCGTGTCTGTATCGCATTGATTTGTGAAGTACTTTTTTTGTATCAACTTGTTTCAAAAACAGCATTCTTACTGTCTCTCTTTTCATATTCCTTCCCGTTAACATTTGTATAAATAGTCTGTATCCTAGTAATACAGCATGGCTAATCATTCCCTGTGACTAATAAGAACTACAGATATAGAGATATTACCTCATTTAAATTCAATAACTGTATCCAGTAATGTGAATGTGTGGCTTGAATTGATCCAGAAAATATGTCTTCGACTTTGTCAGTGGTATTACTCAAGCCTATTGGTTAACTTTGTTGCACAACATGGTATAGCACGAGGTTTGATACTTTCTAGACCACCAGAATAGGTATTGGTACCAAGTTGTACTGAAATGTATAAACGGTGTTATTTATATAATGCTTTTATATTCAATGTAAAAAGTTATAGAAATAACAACGGGTTTAAATGCGTCGTTATACTGCATACATGTATTCATTTGAGGAATCAATGCACACACATATATAATTCAATGTATATGAAATCCCCCTTGATCTTCTACACCTTGCGACGTGCGGTGAGGTCTGAGGCCGGGCAGGCACATTCTACTGAGCCTCATAAAGGCTCATAAAGCTGTGTTTATCGGTAGGACACGATCACAAAGATAACCATCAAACAACCGCAACCAACCATCAAACAGCAGCAGATAGGCGGCGCAACCATTAGACACGCTTTCAGAGGCTGTAATCGCTTGTGCCCCACGCAACTGCCCTGCACGAACAGGCGACTTTAAGCACCACAGACAGCGACCCAAGTGCTAGCGAGTAGGTCTCCTTGTAGACAGCGCTACACACACAAAATGCCTAGTAGTCAGCACTACTGACTGAGATGTATACTTGCACTTCTCTGGTCTATGTGATAGACATGTAATGTCATTAGACATGTAATGTTATAACAGTAGACAGTGCTACTGTACATTCGTCAGCTGAGGAGCTGTCCAGGTGATTTGTCTGGTACCATTTGTGAACTGTACAATTCGACAAGATCAGCCTTAAGTCTAACAAAAGTACTTGGCATATTTAGACAGGCTCTTGTTTGCTGGTGTTACATTTTTGTGACATTGTTTCACATTTTTTGCAGTCCACTTAGCCAAGGAAATTAAGTTCACCAAAGTGGTCAAACCTGTCTCTCATCTGAACATTGATATTGTCCAGTATGTTGTTGTAGTTTTTCCCCCTCTCTACTCTGATCGGCTGTTTACTACGAGTTTCCCTTCGTGCCAGGCCCAGATCATTGCTTTTCTGCTCGAATCACTCATAGAAACGATCAAAGTCGTGTCACTGCCGTCCCAGTGCTTTCATTGTGTCACTGATCTGGATATGGCAGACACCCATATCCATCAATTTGTTCTGCAGAACACAGGAGAGCATCAATATCCTTGAAAATTCCATCATAGGTCAGGAGCAAAAAAGAAACACGGTGGCGGTCTCTAGATGGGTTGCTAACTTTTGTGGTGGAATTATTGTAATCAAAAGGAGAGACTTTTAAGATTCCTTCAAAACATTCAAACTTTATTATTTAATTACTGCAGTAATGGAGCTGGTCGGTAATCACCCCTGGAGGTGATCACTGAGAACTCAACGAGCTTGTTTGAGCCACAGAATTTTATAGCAAAATCCATTCTCCGTCAGTCTGCATGACACACAACAGATGTATGGAATGGGTCACAAGGTTAAGATTTTCTATGAAAGATACTTATAATTCACAGCAGACAGTATCTGCTGTAAAAACATGAGAACTCATTGCGTAGAGACCAGTGTTTGGCCCCCGAACTCCATACTGGAGCCATGTCTCCCTGGTACCGTATAGAACAGGAACATGAACTCATGCTCTGGAATGCGGTATCCCCAAAGACATTGTAAATCTTCCAGAGGCCCATCCTCAGTAGAACACACACAGATGAGCATTCTAACAACCCCTTGTTATGTTGTATAAAACAACCATTTGATGCAATTACAGCATTATAACATAATCTTGTAATTTCCACCATACTGTAAAAAAAAAATCAATAAAGGAATGTAATAGCTCCACATAGTGGCACCTAGGCCTGTTTGATGTGCTGGCAGTGTCATCGTTGCCGCAAAATGCCAACTTCTGTTTACCTAGGTAGCATGCTGTAACATCAATTAGCTGGGGCTTTCAAAATCTCACGGTTCTCTTTTACCTTTGCATTGTGCATGCTGATGTTCAATCTCCGTTGTTCATTCAATGCCAGATCTATCCGCCAGCTGCCAAATGTCTTAAGAGCTATCTGGCTTTGGACGTGAGACAGGTTTCTCATAGACAAATTGTTCAAGTCGCAGTAACCGACTCTTGTCCACAAACTGTCACTGGTGGAGAGCAGCAGGCAGGGGAAGCAGTAGAGTCGGCTGCTAGCATTGCAGCCACAGAGCCAGTCTTTCTGTTGATACCGCTCAGATTGAAATTATCGTGTTATTTTCTGTCCCTTCTTTAGATGTAGGTCCCTAAACTCAGGTGTTGGTCTTCACACCGCTTCGCTAGAAAACTATTTCAGATGCAATGTGTTAGCCATCCTAATCAGCTGACTTTAGCTAGAAGTAAAATTAATATAACTATCAAAAGGCAGCAGATAATGTGTGTGACATCCATAGGCAGGAGCTCTGGCTATCCTCTTGCAAAGCTCTCTACCTGCCTTTCGGCATCCGTTAGCTGGCAGTATAAGGTAGAAACACGAATGTGCAAATCATGTCAATGCCTTTCATTGAGTTTGGATTTTGAAGCGCTGGAGAAAGGTACACGGCGAGTTTGCCTTTCCCCTGGCCTCCTTGTGCATTTTGTACCAGATCACTGCACATTTGGGAAGTAGTAGTACTAGTACTGACATCTATTTGATCATGCAGAATTTTTTAAATTATTGATAACATTTATATTTCGGGTTTTTTTCATTCATTTTCACACTGCCTACCCTGCCTACCCTGACCGCACGTCACTGCCGCTGTCCCTGGTTATGACTTAGTGGCAATTGCCTGTCTGGGTATCTTTACCCATATTAAAGTAATGTCTATTCATTTCTCTGCTGAAGTTATGATTCCAACATCATTCTGCAGTCTGATCAGTGTTTTGCCTGCCTCTGGTCTGTTCGGCTCATGTCTGCACTTCTATGGTCTCTGTGATGTTGTGGCAAACTGTACAGCTTAGAAAATTAACAAGCCAGATATTTTCTTTATTAACCAAACAATGTCTTATAGCCGGTGTTTGGAAAATTACTCTTTGTATTACCTGTATTTGTTAACAGGTTTTTACTTAATGACGTCATGTGTAGGTCGATGTTTAGGCACATTTGGCATCTTTGTCTTTTTCCTCTCTTTTCCTGTCAGAGTTGGTATACTCTATGTGTGTTTATGTCCTTGTCTTCACTGGTTTTGAAATGCACAGCCCGAAAAGCCCAAATGGCCAAAAGTAAAGTCTATTTCGAATGTGAGTACTCTGTATTTCCTTTCTTTTCCTCTCTGTGTCAATTAATAACCTACTACATCTCCCCCAGTTTCAAAATTATTGATTATAATGTCAGCCTTAGATGGTGGCTATAACACATGAATAGGAAATTATATTCAATGATTTTCACTGTGCAAGTTCTACATGTGATTGCATGTATTTGGACTTTGTTTGCAGATTAGCTACTATGTGTGTGTTAGGCTACTTAGTGACCATCCTGTTACTCACTAACACACAAACCCTCGCACTGCTGCCAGTCACATCCTGTGCTGTCCAGGACACACGCCACAGGCTCAATTTAAAACACCACTGCTCCAAACATACTGAATTGTAAACACACACACACACACACACACACACACACACACACACACACACACACACACACACACACACACACACACACACACACTCACACTCACACTCACACTCACACTCACACTCACTCTCACACTCACTCTCACACACACACACACGCACACGCACACGCAGCATCAGTTTGAAGCCTTTTCTTTAAGCCACAGGTGCTTGAATAGGGCAGGGTCAATGGAAACCTGAGATGGGTACAGGATATGGAAAAACACAACACGGGATGATAAAAAATATATAGCTTTTACTACAAAGAATCAATGTATACATTTATGAATATGGCTGTAGTCTGGTAAGTGCAATACATATCAGGCAAGGAGCAATGCACAACTGTGTACACAATAAATAGCATACCTGTCTCCAAGTCCACACAGCCACAAGACAAAAGTTGTACTGAGAATACTTGCAATTACTATTTCACAAACACAGAGAATGAAATTTTTTTGAGACTAGTTGCACGGGGGCTCTGGCAGGCAGAAAGAAATGCACAACCATTCTTATTCGTTTGGTTCTCCGGCAGACTATACGCTGGGTTGTGTATTCGTGCCTTTCGCAGTTCGGAGAGCGGATTGCACATTTTGGTCACCCCCCCAAAAAAGGAAAAGGGGAATGGGACAACTTAAATCCCACTTCCATGTAACCCTGCATCCATACACCATACCACTAACCTACCACCCGATCCCACTACCATGTAACCCTGCACCAATACACTATACCACTAAACTACCACCCCATCCCACTATCATGTAACCCTGCACCTACAGTATACACCATACCACTAAACTACCAACCCATCCCATTACCATGTAACCCTGCACCTACAGTATACACCATACCACTAACCTACCACCCCATCCCACTACCATGTAACCCTGCACCTATACACCATACCACTAACCTACCACCCCATCCCACTATCATGTAACCCTGCACCTACAGTATACACCATACCACTAAACTACCAACCCATCCCATTACCATGTAACCCTGCACCTACAGTATACAGCATACCACTAACCTACCACCCCATCCCACTACCATGTAACCCTGCACCTACAGTATACACCATACCACTAACCTACCACCCCATCCCACTACCATGTAACCCTGCACCTACAGTATACACCATATCACTAAACTACCACCCCATCCCACAAACATGTAACCCTGCATCTATGTGCCATACCACTAACCTACCACCCCATCCCACTACCATGTAACCCTGCACCTATATACCATACCAAAACCCTACCACCCCATCCCACTACCATGTAACCCTGCACCTATACACCATACCACTAACCTACCACCCCATCCCACTACCATGTAACCCTACGCCTATACACCATACCAAAACCCTACCACCCCATCCCACTACCATGTAACCCTGCACCTATACACCATACCACTAACCTACCACCCCATCCCACTACCATGTAACCCTGCACCTACAGTATACACCATACCACTAACCTACCACCCCATCCCACTACCATGTAACCCTGCACCTATACACCATACCACTAA